>NC_141992.1:16528071-16828071 GCF_049901715.1 Pseudonaja textilis | reverse complement strand
CCAAAAAAATATTGGGAAATGGGCAGAGCTCAAAGAAAGCCAAAGGCCAAACACACTGAATTGGTTGGAGTATACAACATAGACTTCTCACATTGGTTTTTCTAGAATTCCAGCCAATGAGTCATCAGGAGAGGATGTAGGGGCATCAATCCAAAACCCTGTTCAGCAAAATGAAGAAGAGGGCTGGTGGAGTGAGTGATTAAACTATTAAACTTGGCCGAGGGAGAACCAAGCTGAATCCCTGCTTCGGCCATGCAACCTCATTGTGTGAGTGTGGATCAATTTCTTTCCATCCAACCTATCTCACAGGGAATTATCACACAACAATTATTATTGTGGGGTGGAAATGGAGAAGGGAATTGCATTTGTCCTGCTTTGAGCTCCTGAAACCCTCTGTGAGGGAGAGCAGCAGTTTCTACATTTGATAAATAAGTAAACAAATAAAATAATAATAATAATAATAATTAATAATAATAATAATAACAAACAACCCATTAGAAAGACAGAAGGGCTGTTTCAAGTCATTTATATATCCAGAAAAAAAGGAAGACATCTCTAACATAACATTCATTCTAAACTCATTCAGGTGTATTGGGTTTGCTTGTCTATAAAGTTTCTCAATCATTCAGGCCATGGTTGTACCAAAGATGTTTTTCCAAAAGTCAACTGGGTTTTCTTGGTTTTATTCTTGAAAACGTTTTCGCTTCTCACCCAAGAAGTTTAAAACTGAAGAAGCTTCTTGGATGAGAAACGAAAAGTTTTCAAGGATAAAACCAAGAAAATCTAGCTGCCTTTTGGAAAAATATCCCTGGGACCTTATGTTTGATAGTTGGCTACTGCTGTCTCAGCTTTTTAAAAAAAAAAAAGAATTCCCAGATGGTTTGCGTTGCAGACATAACATCTTCTTTAAAACTAAGAATTAAACACACACAAACACAAACACTCACACATACAAATGCTGGGAATGGAAACCCTGGGTCCCACTGGAAATCAAACTTGATGTTGAATAGTTGTGCTGTGACTGCACATTTGGCTTGTTAGCAATTATCTTGTATGGAAAGTTGGAGTGAGAAATATGGTTTTTGCCTTAAGCAAAAGCTGTGTGTCTGGAGTGTTTCAGGAGCCAATGTTCTTGTGCTTTTAAATAACCCTTGAAACAGAGCAGACACCTGCTGGAGCTTAACTCCCATTCCCAGTGTCACATTTTCATCCTAGGAGGCTCAGCTCAGCTCAGTTTAATTGGAGGAAAAGGGATCATTATCTTTTAATATTCTTTCGTAGGTTTAAATCTTATAAGCACTTTTCTGTTATGAGCTTTTGGACAGAATGATGTGGGTGTAAGCAAACTTTGAGCTCATTCACCGATTTGGATGGGGGTGGAAGGCAAGCAAACCCAAGAAACCTTTTTTTTTTTTTGCTGACTTGCAAGTTCCACTAATACGGATGGCTTTTTTCTCACTTGTATATAATTACTTACTTGCATGACAAACTGAGCCACAACAATGAGCCACCCAGAGTTTAGCCTAGTTCATTGTGAAAATTTAGTTCACCAGGTTAGAGGTCAGTGGATTGTACAAGACGTCCCAAATTGGAATAATTCCATCAGCTATAGTTTATCTTATTAATTTATTGAGTTTATTTTGTGTAACTGCTTACTGGTCTCTCCATTTTGCAAGGAATGTGTGAAATTGCAGTTAAAGACATTTAGTCTAAAAAAAAAAGAGTAAAGGAGCCCCTGCAGATTTTACTCCACTAGACATTGTCTAAGATACAGATTAACAGAGTTGGAAGGGACCTTGTAGGTCATCTAGTCCAACCCCCCTGCCAAAGCAGACCCTATCCAATTTTTGACAGATGGCAGTCCAGCCTCTTCTTCCAGTGATGAAGCTCCGGCAACTTCTGAAGGCAACTTCTGTTCCATTGGTTGATTGTTTTCACTGTCAGAAAATTTCTCCTTATTTCCAAGTGGAATCTCTCCTTGTTCAGTTTCCATCCATTATTCCTTGTCTGGCCTTCTGGTGCTTTGGACCCTTCCTCTCTGTGGCAGCCCCCCGAATATTGGAACGCTACTATCATGTATCCCTTGGTCCTTTTCTTCACTAGGGTTCTGACCCAGCTCCCCAAACACAACAAATCCTCTGTAGGAAAATCAATGATTCCTTTATTAGGAGTGCCAGCAGCCCCCCCACAAGTCTCTCTCACACAGCAGGCTAACAAGTCTGTCCAGCAGAGAGATGAATAGTTGTCTGCCATACCTATTCATCTCCGTCTCCTGCCTTTTATCCCCAGAGTGAGGGTGGAGCTTCTCTAGCAGCAGTGGCTCTTCCATCCCAAGGATTTGCCCACAGATTTCCTCTGCTCTCCTCTCCTCTGTCTTCTGCGCATCTGCGCATCAGGCACTGGACCCAGATGTTCCTCTACTTCCTCATCAGCCACCGCCAGACCTGAAGGCTATTGACTCTCCATTTGAGGGCTGTCGGACAGCCCAAGCTCCACCTCTCTCTGACAGCTCCATTCCCTCTTCCCCCTTGGAGCTGTCAGGTTGCCTTGATGCTGACCCTGACTCCCACGCCTCCTCCTCATCGGATTTGGCTGCTGGAGGGGCCAGAGGCTGGCAGGCCATGACAACTAGACTAGCCATGCCATGATAGGGGGCGTTGCTCATCTCTGTTTCAAGGCCATTGAGCCAGGGTTGTCTGAAAACATTTCCATGACCATGTGGCCAACAGGACATCACGGAGCACTGTTACCTCCCCACAGAAGTGGTACCTATTTATCTACTCGCATTTGCATGCTTTCAAACTGCTAGGTTGGCAGAAGTTGAGGCAAGAACAGGAGCTCACCCCATCACTTGGTGCTTGGGTCTCGTACCTGGGCTGCCGGCTTTCCAGCCAACAAGCCCAGTGTCTCGACTGCTGAGCCACCATGCCGCCCTATTTAGAATAAAATAAAATTAAAATGTATTCTATTTAGGAAAATCATGAATAAAAGAGTCATGTGAGTAAAATGTTAAAAGATCTTTTAAAAGTATTTATTACTTATTAACCAGATGAATAATGCCACCCAACTCAAACAATGTGACTCCAGACAGCACACAACAATAAATAACAAATAAAGACAATAGTGAGACAGAAGAAGAAAAAAAAGCAAAGGCCTAAAATCCCTACCGTATTTGTGTCCCAATTTTCCACATTAATATTTGTGTAATTAACTTCCCAATATTGGTTTGGATACACACATCATACTAAAAGTAGCTTTTTTAAAACCATGTTTTGTTTAAAGAAACAGAATGGATGCTATTCAGATATAGTGCTACATATAGATTGCAAACTACAATTGCTGCACTTTATAATGCAATAAAGCAAAACAAACCAATTCACACTGGTTAATCCGATACATTAATCAAATCATTGTTGCTGTGGATATCATTGTAGGATTATATATAGTGTTCCTTTTATTTGAAATTTAGTGGAACTATAACTGTAGAAGACATTTAACATCTGTATGACTTGTAGAGATGTTCTTATTATTCAATAATGCCAATCTTTTAACAGTGGACTTCAAAGTTGTCTCTTTTTTAAAAAAATGGATTAGGACAGTATTCATTTTTAGGTATTTTTCAATATGTTCATAAATGACTTACATGAGAAAATAGAAAGGATCTCAAAAATCCCTTGAGGGAAGGCTTGTCTTCAAACACTGATTTATAGCTTGGAGCGATCATGTGTACACAAATTTATTTATAGCTTGGTATAATCATGTGTACATAAATTTGAAACTGCTAACGCCCTTTGCCCAAATTCATGTTACTTTTGAAGCTACACCTCGTCTAAGGAGGTCAAATTTCCGTATTTCAAAATATGCATCTCTTTAGTACAGAGAGCACTGGCCCAATACCTGCTAAGTTGCAGTTATTAGATTTGTCCATATGATGGCAACATCAGCACAGCCTTTTTTTTTTTTTGGAAAATGGGATTTGTGAGGAACGATCAGTCAAAATGAGAGTCTCAGAAGTGACATGAGTGGAGTGAACATTAAAATGAATAAAATTACTCAGTGGAGACATTAGAGAACTTTAGATTCAGAATTCTAGACTGGAGCTGTCTGGATTAAAGTGACAGTTAGAAGGCAGGAAATAAGGATGTAATGATCTTAAAAGGGAAGAGCCTGCTCTGGATTTAATCGTGTTATTTAATTCCCACTCTGTGGTTTTTGCTATCCCTATACTCGGTGCTGCTGTATTTGACGTCCCACCTCTTATACAATTGTGATCCTAAATTTTTTTTCCATAGTACTACCCTAATGTGAGAACTAACATCACACAGTCTGACATCTTCTAGAATTCAGGGGTCTCCAACCTTGGCAACTTTAAGACTTGTGGACTTCAAAGCTGGCTGAAGAATTCTGGGACTCGAAGTCCACAAGTCTTAAAGTTGCCAAGGTTGGAGACCCCCAGTGGTGATATTCACCCAGTTCGGCTTAACCGGTAGCTCCGATGATCATCTGTGAGCGAACTGGTTTACTTCAAAGATCAGCTGCTGGGTCCTTCCACCTGCCCCAGTTCTATACTGACCTTTATTTCCTTTATTTCTTTCAACCTTAGCTGCTTCTCGCGGCACAGCTCATTGCCACATGTCAGCTGTTTTACACACAAGGGCTTGCAGCAGAAGGTGAGTTGCAAATGCTGTGTGCGCGCAAAGCATGCATTTGGTGCGTGTGTGTGCAAAACATGCACTCACACCAAATCTGTAGGAAAACTTTTTGAAACCCACTGGAGACCCCTGTTCTAGATAGTTGTGGGTCTAACAGCATTCAGAGTTTTAAGTTTGCCTGGTGGTGATTTCTGGCAAATGTGATCCCAGTATATCAGTAGAGTTCAAGGTTTGGTTAGATGATGTAGTCCATCCAGTTGGACTATCGACACATTGGTAATAGCTAGATGAACTCCTTCCCCTCTCACTTCTACATAGACAGTGATATATTTATAGGTTGATTATGTTTTTTATATATATATAAGTAGTTGCATACTCCTCATTTTAGATGGAAAGAGAGAAGTTATGGTGTAACCTTTCTTTATCTCGTCCTCTCTCTCCTTTGACCTCACAGCAAATGCTTGAGTAGACTTGATTGTAAGAGGAGGTTTTTCCCAATTTTGCAACCTGGTAGAAACCGAACACCTCCCCCATCATAGAATCATGGGGCTGCAAATGACCTTGAGGTCTTCTTGTCTGATCCCTTTGCCCAGGGCAAGACTCCTTATTTCATCCCAGACAAATGATTGTCCAATCGTAAGTTGTATTAACAAAGGGATACAATCAAGATCAAATGAGGTACTAATACCACTCTATAAAGCCTTAGTAAGACCATACCTAGAGTACTGCATCCAGTTTTGGTCACCACATTATAAAAAAAACATGATGAGACTCTAGCAAAAGTACAAAGAGCAACCAGGATGATTAGGGGACTGGAGACTAAAACATATGAAGAACGGTTACAGGAACTGGGCATGGCTAGTCTAGTGAAGAGAAGGACCAGGAGAGACATGGCAGCAGTGCTCCAATATTTGAGGGGCTGCCACACAGAGGAAGGGGTCAAGCTATTTTCTAAAGTGCCTGTAGGCCAGACAAGGAATAATGGATGGAAGCTGAACAAGGAGAGATTTAACCTGGAAATAAGGAGAAACTTTCTGACAGAACAATCAACCAATGGAACACCTTGCCCTCACTTGAGATTTTCAAGAAGAGACTGGACTGCCATCTGTCAGAAATGGTGTAGGGTCTGTTTTGGCACGGGGTTGGACTAGATGACCTACAAGGCAGAAGTGGCGTTCAGCAGGTTCTGACCAGTTCTGGAGAACCGGTAGCAGGCATTTTGAGTAGTTCGGAGAACCGGCAAATACCACCCCTGACCGGAGATTTTACAGTATCCTTGCCCTGCCATGCCCACCAAGTCACGCCCATAGAACCAGTAGTAAAAAAATTTGAATCCCACCGCTGCTACAAGGTCCCTTCCACCTCTGTTAAGCTGTATCTGTAACTGAACAAAGCTGGTTGACTAGAATTCTGCAAAAGCTACATTTTTATGAATTTGTCTCCTTGAATATCAAAGACAAGAGGAATGGAATAGCAGAAGAAAGTTGACTCCGCGTTATTTCTCAACTTTTCTGCAACAGCTAGCCAATCCGTGTTTGTTGAAAGCAGGATGCTGAATCCAGCTATGCTCTCAGCCTTGATTTTCTAGGAATCATGCTGTCCTACAGAGTGAATAGTTGCAAAGAAGTAAGTAGTTAATATCCTGCAGGGGAGGTGGGACAAATTTTCTCACAATATTATAGTTAGGAATGCTTTCATACCCCACTGTTTCCAAAATTAGTAGCTTAAGCAATTGTAATTTGAGAAACATCAGACAGTTGAAAAATAAAAATCACCCACAGTTGTCTATTGTCTTAAAAAGCTGAATTGTTTCCGAGCTTAAAAACTCTTGCTTTGCTCAAATGGCTTCCTTTTATAACTAAAGATGCCAACTTTGATTCAAATCCTTTGAAACAGGTCTTGAACATGCAGACATTAGTGAGTGATAATGATGATCAGCATGTTGTGAAAGCCACCCCCCCCTGATTTCTTCCATTAAAAAGCTGTTAAAGAAACAGTGATAAAATGGGAAGAAAGTTTGCTTTACAAAGATCTAAAGTATCCCCCACCTCCCCCCGCAATCCACCACTAATCAGGATAATTCTTAAGTTGGTTCTCAGGTCACTGGAACCAATCTTCCACAGGTGCTGCTCCCAGATATTGCAAGAAACAAAGGAGCTGTGAATAAGGAGCTGCAGTTTGGGCTGTAAACCCCTAAGCTCCATCAGAAGCAGAGGTGGCATTCAGCAGATTCTGACCGGTTCTGAAGAACCGGTAGTGGAAATTTTGAGCAGTTCAGAGAACTGGCAAATCTCACTGGCCCTGCCCCCATCTCTTCTCTGCCTCCCGAGTCCCAGCTCATCAGCTGGGTTTTCTTTTGTTGCCCTGCACAGGAGAACGGAACTGGAAAGCAGATTAGTGGGGTGGGGAGGGAATGGGATTTTGCAGTATCCTTCCCCTGCCATGCCCACCAAGCCACAAAACCGGTAGTAAATTTTTTTGAATCCCACCACCGATCAGAAGTGAGCGTAAAGAACAGAGGAACCCCAGAGTGGGAATTGAGGCAAAATCTATAAGAAGGTAGAAATGGTTTAGGATCAAATTCCACTTGGAAAAAAAATCCCTGCTATCTTGCAGATTTTGTACATTCCCTGTCCCCATAGGTGCCCCTGGGATAGAGACATCTTTCCCAACCCAGCAACCTTCAGATTTCATTGCTTGCAGTGCCCATCTTTCTAGCTAGAGTGGCCTTAGGTTAGAAAAAGCTTCTTAAGTTACAGGAAGAATACCTGCTACAGTTTGGCTTTGAGGTTGTTGGAATTACTCAATGTTCTATTTCATCCCTTGATGTAGACGTCAAGTGTAATATTTTGAGAATGCTAGCTTATTATTCCAGGCATATAGTATAGACATCCAATGAGTCATGGAACTGATTCAAAAGGTTGGGAAGAGGCTACTGAGAAACAAGGCCACTGGACAATGAGGAATAAATTAGCATGCAGAAGATAGGATATGGCTACCTTAATGCACTAGGTCAGGGGTCCCCAAACTTGGCAACTTTAAGACTTGTGGACTTCAACTCCCAGAATTCTGGGAGTTGAAGTCCACAACTCTTAAAGTTGTCAAGTTTGGAGACCTCTGCACTAGGTTCTGCCTCATCCCAGATCCAACATTGCATGGAGGAGACATTCTTTTCTTTACCATCATAAAGATGATATTCATTTGGTTTCCTTCATGGCATGGAGCTCTGGTGATAGCCAGGTGCATGCACTAGCTCAGGCTGGCTTGGGAATTCTCGGGGTTGAAATCCAGACCTCTTCAAGTGGCTGTGGTTGAGAAACACTGCATTAAGCCATTAAGTGGTTTAGTTTGGTTTAGTTTGGATTGGGATGATATAGTTTGATGTCTTAATTTTAATGCTCAATGTCTTTTGATTCATTTAATCAACAATTTATATTGTATAGTATGATTTGATTGCTTATTTGTACACTGTGACAATCATTAAGTGTTGTACCTTCTGATTCTTGATGAATGTATCTTTTCTTTTTTATGTACACTGAGAGCATATGCACCAAGACAAATGTCCTTGTATGTCTAATCAATAATAAAGAATTCATTCATTCATTCATATTCTAAGTATTTTATATTATTCTTTTATGATATTGTAAACCAGCCAGAGTCACTTGGCAATGAGATGTGTGGCATATAAATGTAATAAATAAAATCTATGTAGCCAATTACTCTTGATTTCAAACCAAGATTATGTCTTGGCCCAAGGTAAGAATTCTGCCCATTGTGGCTCATTCAACAAACCATAATTAAGCAAACCATGGATTAGGTTTAGAAGAAAACCACATCCCTGCAATCATCTGAAATGTTTAGGTAGCTTTTTTGCCCCGAGACAACCAGGAGCCAAAGTTTCCGAGAAGTCTTCTGCTGGGTGTATCAGACTTCTGTGTCTTTTTCCTTTCCATTGGTAGAGATGGCATTCAACCATCCTCCCAACCTTGTATGAGGGTCACCTCCCAAGCTCATGCCATAAATTGGCACCTCTGATGGACATCATGCCAGAGTCAACCTTTGGTTTCTCCCCCATCCTTATCTGTATTTCATGCAGGGAAAGGGGTTGTAGCCCCTTCTCTCACCCGTCTCCTTTTTCTGTCTCTAAAACATGGATGACAGACTCGTAATCTGAGGCTTTACAGAGGGCAGATCATTCTGGGTGGTGCCATCCCGGCTCTGGAAAGCTGTTCCAGCAACTCTTCTGACCTGAATTCCTCAACCCTTCCCTTGCCCTTTTTGAACCTGGACTACTGGTGCCTGACAAAATTGTGACATGACTCTTTTTCTGATGAAGTCAAGTGTTCACTGGGTTCTGCCTAAATCTTCAAATTAAAAAAAAAAAAGTGTGATCCTTTTAAACTGTTGCCAGGGAGTTATTTAAACAGAGAGTACAAATTAAATGAATTAAAAACACACACACACACCAGCTCTAATTAAAGACCACAGAAAATCAGCCGGTGTTGGCTCTGCCCCTGTTATCTTGCTCATCCTGGGATGCTTCAGACAATTTCAGATGTCACAGTCTTCATTAAATGTTCATTAAGGGCGCCACCAAATTAAGGAAAAATGGGATAATCATACTTCACACTCATGTTGGCTTTTCCACTCAGAGATCAGCAAAAAGTAATTACCTATCTTCTTTTCAAGAAACATAAGCAGAAGCAAGGGGGGGGGCAGTGAAACTAATTTGTCCTCAGGATAAAATACTGGGAAGATACCCAAACAAGCATTCCAATCTCTTCTATGTCTAGGTTTGTGTCTAATGCTACCCAAGTTCTCTTATGTGCAAAACTTAATTATTAATATGTGTTCTTGTTAAAGACAAATGACCTTCAAATTCTTCTCTGAATTTGCAGGTGGCAAACTTGGGTGAAGGATTTTTCTCATTTTTTTCCAAGGAAAAGAGAACATCTCCAGATATTTCTCAAGGTGTGAATAGGGACACCACTAGTGAAAATGCTTCATGAGAAGAATTCCCTCCATGTTCTTTTCTCATGTGATTTAAGACAACTATGGAAACTCAGGAATGTTGCAGAATGCTGGAGAAAGTATACAATAAAGGCAGCACATGTACACACACACACACAACACATGCATACACAACCTGGAAAATTTCCAAACTCAGTACAAACTGACTACACTGCATTTGTGAGAATTTCACTGTCTGTTACTTCTAAAAACCTGAAGCAAATCTTCCTTTGTTAAACTAGATGAGAACTACCAGAGAAAAAACAATTTCTCAGTTAGGCACTAGTCTTTATTGATTTCAGGTTATTGTTTTCCCATTAAGCAATTTGAGATTTTTTTTAAAAAAAAGGTTTATATCCTATATTTCCACCAGACTTTCAAAGTAGAATAGCATGCTTCTTACCTAGGTCAACTCTTCAAATGATCTTGAGATCTGTTTTATTAAAATGTCCATCTTAACCAACCACAATAACTCACTTACTTCTGTAACTACCAAAGAAACAGAGAACTTAATTCACGCATCATATTAACTCATTTTATGGGTTTGGTTGCTTTTTGCTTAACATCTTGTGTGATCCTAGCCAGTTGTGGTTCAGTCATTAAAATGATTTAATCATTTAATTATGATTAAACAAACTATGACTTGACCTATATGAATGGTTTGTTGCTATATTTCTATGTTAGATATAAGGAAAGAGACTTTCCCTACAGAAAAAATTTAAGTTGATTAAAAAAAAGTAATAGAAAACTCACTCCTCAGTCTCATGTATTCACTTACCTGCATGGAATCCCTTTTCAGAATATTTCGAAAGAGTCCCAAAGATGCTGTTTCATACAACAACTGGACTTTCTGTTTAGCTTCTCATGCAAGAAGCTTCTTCCAGAACTGAAGAAGTTTCTTGAATGAGAAGCAAAATGTCTTCAAGGAAAAACAAAGAAAACCAAGTTGCCTTTTGAAAAAGCATCTTTGGAACAACCATGACTTGGATGACTGAGAATTTCCATAGACATTTTGAAAGAGTAATAGCTTCCGTATTTTCTAAGTCTTTTTAACAGCAAACGTCTCTGTTACTTTTTCAATATAGCATTTCCAAAGTCATTTTGAGGTGAGAACATATTTTAAGGTCTGGCCAACACTTGCCCAATAACACCGTGTTTTCTTTTTGAACATCAGATAATAGATGTTATTAGACAGGAGATCAAAACCTTTGGTTGTTCTGATATTTTGGACTCCATTACCAGTTTGGTCAAGGACAATATGAATCATGGTCCAATGAGATATGGGCAATCACTATCCTCCCCTCTGTCCAAGGGCTTGCTTGCTTAGCTTTTTTGTCTAGGTTTTAGAGAGAAAATGTAATCCTCTAGAAGTGTGGGTTTCATAAATCCCAAATAATTGACCATGGAGTGATGATTTTTTTTTCTTTCCTTCCTTCCTTATGTTAGATTTATACTCACTTCTCTTCCAGGTGTTCAAGGCAAATTCAGGAACATATAGGTTTATTTCCCAAGAAACAATTCTCTAACTTGGTTCATATATCATGTTAAACCATAATATGTTTTATATGATTTTAGTTCAAGTTTTGTATGAGTCCAGTTGACTGTGCCTTGCATGGATTTAACCTAACGAGTTCCATGATGGAATGTAGGCTTCTCCCTGGGTCTCTATCCCATTCTACCTTAACACCTTCATTGCTGGCGCTACAAATCAGGAGGATACCAATCCGGAGTGGTATTCAGCAGGTTCTGGAGAGTGGAATTTTTGAGTAGTTTGGAGAACCGGCAAATACCACCTCTGACTGGCCCCGCCCCCATCTATTCTCTGCCTCCTGAGTCCCAGCTGATCGGCTGGCTCTTCTTTGGTTGCCCTGCACAGGAGAATGGAGTTGGAAAACAGGTTAGTGGGGTTGGGAGGGAATGGGGATTTTGCAGTATCCTTCTCCTGCCACACCCACCAAGCCACACCCACCAAGCCACACCCACAGAACCGGTAGTAAAAAAAATTTGAATCCTACCACTGATACCAATTTAGGGAAAGCTGAGTGACAGAGGAAAATGTAGGGGGAAATATCGTTTTGCTTACGGTCTCTAGTAATGTTTAAATCCCCTGGCCAGATGTAACTACGGATAGTCCTTGACTTTTAACAGTTTATTTAGTGAACATTTAAAACTGCAACGGCATTGAAAAAAAGTGACTTATGTCCAATTCTCATACTTATGACTGTTGCAGCGTCCCCATGATTGAGTGATCAAAATTCAGACGCTTGGCAACTGGCTCACATTTATGACGGTTGCAGTGTCCTGGGCTCATATGATTACTTTTTATGACCTTCTGATGAGCAAAGTCAACGGGGAATCCAGATTCATTGAACAACCAAGTTGCTAACAAATTCAGTGATTCACTTTACATCTGTGACAAGAAAAGTCATAAAATGTGGCAAAACTCACCTAACAACTGCTTAGCAACAAGAATTTTTTGGACTCAATTGTGGTCATAAATTGAGGACTACCTGTAATAAGTAAGAAGGGAGCTGCTCTGTTTCATTAAGTAGCTAAACTAGCTAAGAGACATCTAATCACAAAATGCTCCTTCAGCATTCTACAATAGAAGGGATTGGAGAGGATTAAATGATTTATACTGTTTTTCATCATCATCATTTTTGTGCAGATTACAGAACATCAAATATTCATTTAGAGAACATTTTAGGAGCTTGAATTTCTTTCCAACTATGCTGGATGTTCCCTGGTGACTGTGATTGGCTCCATACTCATTCTGATATATGATACCTTTAAACTCTGCCCCCAGGGGACATTTCTAGCACATCACAACAGAGTTTTATGACAATTTATGATAAGAATACAAAGTCTTATGGGATGAGTTGTGCGGCAGTGGCAAGTCTGATCGAGAATGGCAACATTTGCTTCAAGCAGCCAAGATCAAAATTGGCTTGACAGCAGGTGATGTGAGTCAACTGTGCAAATGATAAAGAGGGGGCTGGAAATACTAATATCTAGTCTATGCCTGGTTTCATACAACATGCTAGTCCATGGTTTGTGTGGACTACAATTAAATGTTTTGTCCTCCGGTAGAATGGAGTGGGTAGAACAAGCAAGATTCTGAGTTCAATGATACGGTCACTTCCAATGTTCATTGAATTGGTTGGACCTTCCTACTTCAGTGTGTAGTTATGTTTATCTCTTGCTCACAGAGAAGGGACATGTGCACCGGCATAGTTTTTTCTCCAAGCTAAACATCCCAAGAACTTTCAGAGTGTCTTCATAGGACATAGGATGAGTTCATCAATAAGAACTTTTGGCAATATCAGATCATGCCTAAACAACTGTCAGTACACCAAGGTGGACCAGATGAAGGCACCATAAGCTCAGGATTGCTTTTATTGTATCAGCTAAAGGAGTAGAATCTTACAAATAGGAATGTACATTTTTTTCTCCTTTATTTTAGTTTTAGCTGGGAGAGATTATTCTTTTATCTAAAAATAATTTTCTTAAAGATTTTAACAATAGTAAAAGTTATCTATATACAGTATATAAAAGCGAAATATCACTCACGCATCATCACAAAATATCCAGAACCGTAAAGCCTACAAACTTGAAATTTGGCACGTATGTTCCTCTTGGCTTCTAGGTGCTCACTAAGAAAGGATTTCTCGAAATGACCATCAGAGCATTAGTATTTCGTATATTATTATTAACATGCTCTGATGCTAAGGAGTTCTACTTCCCCTCCCCACCTGAAAAGAAATCTGTTCTAAATGCAAAACACAAGCAGAGGAGAGGAGTTTCAGTTTCACATCACCAAGCAGCTTTAGTACAGAACAGTTGAGCTAAGCCATGCCCAGGCTCTCTGCTGTCTCCTTGCTCACACAGCAAATACTGTTTCAGTTTCCAAACAGCCCTCAACTCTCTCATACACTGACAGGATGCTAACCAGATGAATACCGATGGATGCTGGTAGGCAGAGGCAGAATTTTTTTCTTCCCCAAAAACTAAGCCCAACCACATAGTTTCGTAGCGAAGCACAGGTATCGAGCTAATTATAAAATAAGATTAAGACAGAAAAAAGGGAAGAAAAATAGAAAAAAAATCAGAAAATAGAAAAAATATGGTTAACAAAAAGAAAAAAAGAAGTGACTTGCAATCTTTTTATAGCAATTACAAACAGACTTAGTATTTTGACATGAGGATAATGTTACAGCATCTGAATTACCCTACTTTTACTGTTCAACCCAGTTTACCTTTCAATATATTAGGATGGAGATTTTTTTAGCCTTTTCCTAATGGTATTTCTGCACACCAGCAAACGGGCTGCTCTCTTTTCAGATAAATCAAGAATTAGCAGAATTCGCAACCACCAATTATATTTAGAGAAGATTCTGAATAGACTACTACAGTTGGCAACAGTATCTTAACATTTTACAATTCTCAGATGAAAATCAACACAAAGATGTATTAAAAATTGTATTGCAAATTCATATTACTTCAAGACTAATTTCATGAGCTGTATTCACATGTTAATAACTTTAGTTCAGGAAGTTGGATAAAATATTTCAAAATGTTTTATGGGAAAAACTCCTAGATTAACTATTTTATAGTTATCATATGACTTTATCATAGGGCTTTAATTATTCTGATTGAAGGTTTATTATTATATAGCAGTACTATTACTACTGCTTTGACAATTATGATTACTGTCAATTGTTTCTTACAGAATTCAGATTTATCATCTCCAAAAGCTATTTGGGCAGAGTTGGAAAGTTATTTTGAAATTTTGAAATCATAGCAAGCGCTTGGCTTTAGCTATAGGTATTTGCTGCCTTAAAAGCTGCAGGGCACATTGGAAATAGTTGGGGAAAAATATAATTTTGATCTTTATTTGTGGTATTAAGTTACATGTTGGAATAGTCACCATTTAAAAAGAGCTGGTAGACATTTGGGTGTGGAAGAGTAGCCATGAGCAACAAAGAATATCCTTTAGATCAGTTTACTTCTTTTGTAAGACGTCAAACCACTAGAGCAATTGCAGGAAGAATTTAGGTAAACTAAAATGTCAAAATATTCCTCTAAAACACCTCTTGATTTTGCAGTTAGCACCAATAAAACCCCTGTATTATTATTACTACTGGAGCATAACTTAGAAACTCCTAAACCTACTGTATTATATATGAACAATCAAGGATATACTAAAGTGGGTGTTAGATATTTGCAAGACCTTTAGAAAATGACTTCACACATCCTATATTAGGTAAAGGTTTTTTGAAAATATTAAATATATTTCTCCTTATATTAAGATGAGATGGATTTCCCGAAATGTATTTATTCATATTTATTTGATTCTCCAGAGAATGTTTTTAAAGGACTAATTATCAACCTTATTAGGTTTGGAAGTGTAAAACTTGGACATTTTTCTATAAATGGACCTATGTAAATAATATGGATTTGTTCTATTAATATTCCATTGTGTTTTACTATCAATAGGATTGTTAATGTGGCATCATAAGGCTTCTCAGGATATGAATAATGATGGACTTATGAGCATAGAAGACAGCAAAAATGGTCAGAGCTCAGTTTAGTGTCCAGTAGATAGGTGGAGTTGCCCCAGACTTACAGACTTTGGATGACAAAATACATGGTTTCTGACCTGTTTTTTTTTTTTATGCTTTGACCTAGGTTTTTAGTGATGTGATGACAGGACTGATAAGATGAAAGGATTTTATTTCATGTGAACTTTAAGTATTTTTTGTGCACAATGTGTATTTTTGTATGCTTCTCTGGGCCCTTTCCTTCATTTTCCTTCCATTGTACATTAAAAGAGAAACCAAACAATTAAATTCAAATAATTATTTTCTAAAAGCCTGGGCTGAAGGGCAATAGCTCCTTTCAATGGTTGCCTCTATTACTATATTACGGTTGCACTACTATTACTGTTAATCTTCTCATCACTCCATCTCACCCATCCCCTCCCACTTGTGATTGTAGGACTGTAACTTTGTCGCTTGTATCCTTATGATTTATATTGACTGTTTCCTAGTATGATTTGATTGCTCATTGTACCCTATGACTATTATTAAGTGCTGTACCTTATGATTCTTGACTCTTGACGAATGTATCTTTTCTTTTCTTGCACCAAGACAAATTCCTTGTGTGTCCATTCACACTTGCCCAATAAAGTATTCTATTCTTCTCTCAACGTTTAAGGTCTACTGCCTACAATACAAGAGACAATAGAATAGAATAGAATAGAATAGAATATTTTATTGGCCAAGTGTGATTGGACACACAAGGAATTTGTCTTGGTGTAAATACTCTCAGTATACATAAAGAAAAGGTACATTCATTAAGAATCAAGAATCATAACGTACAACACTTCATGATAGTCATAGGGTACAATCAACAATCAAATCATACTAGGAAACAGTCAAGTGGGAGCGGATGGGTGATAAGGAGTGGTGAGAAGATTAACAGTAATAGTAGTGTACACTTTGTAAATAGTTGAACAGTGTTGAGGGAATTATTTGTTTAGCAGAGTGATGGCTTTCAGGGAAAAAATGTTCTTGTGTAGTTGTTCTGGTGTGCAGTGCTCTATAGCATCATTTTGAGGGAAGGAGTTGAAACAGTTTATGTCCGGGATGTGAGGGGTCTATAAATATTTTCACAGCCCTCTTTTTGACTCATGCAGTATACAGGTCCTCAATTGGAGGCAGATGGGCAGTAATTGTTGTTTCTGCAGTCCAAATTATCCTCTAAAGTCTGTGTCGGTCTTGTTGGGTTGCAGAACCAAACCAGACCATTATAGAGGTGCAGATGATAGACTCAATAATTTCTCTGTAGAACTGTATCAGCAGCTCCTTGGGCAGTTTGAGCTTTCTGAGTTGGCACAAAAAGAACATTCTTTGTTGTGCTTTTTTGATGATGTTTTTGATGTTAGGTGTCCATTTTAGGTCATGTGATATAGTAGAACCTAGAAATTTGAAGGTCTCTACTGTTGATACTGTGTTGTCTAGTATTGTAAGAGGTGGTAGTATTGGAGGGTTTCTTCTAAAGTCTACCAGCATTTCTACGGTTTTGAGTACGTTCACTTCCAGATTGTTCCGGTTACACCATGAGGCAAGTTGTATAACCTCCTGTCTGTGTGCAGGTTCATCGTTGTCTCAAATGAGACCAATCAAAATTAAAAATCAAAATTAGTAGACAAGAATAGCCTGATCTTTCATGAATCTAACCAATCCCCTTTTAAATCCTTTCAAATTGCCTGAAATTCACACATCTGCTGGCAACAAAGTCCACCATTTAACTCTGCCATCATTGTACAAATAACAACAAACATTGCTTTCTATTTGTCTTGAATCTCCTTGCATTTAATTGCAATGAATAACCTTGAATTGAAACATTGATTGATTATATGTCATCAATGCGGTGTAAACTCTTCGTGACCACATAGTTTTTTTTCCCTTTATGATTTATCCCTAACTTGATCCTTCAGGTGTGTCAAAAGTGCCACTATAATTAAGTCCATTCACCTTGCTGCTGATTATCCTCTTCTCTTTCCTCCCATCTTAGAAACTTCTTTTGAATTAGATCTTCACATATGTCAAAGTATAGTGGAATTCCAATATATAAGAAGAAAGAAAGCTTGTCTCTATTCATGCTATGACATGCATGTCTAATTGTAGACACTTTTGTCATCTTAATCTCCTTCATTCCAAACTAGAGAAATCCAATTGTTACAGTTTTTCATCTTAGAGGAGCTCTACAGTATAAACATTTTTATTTCCTTTTTAATTTTCTTTGCATCTTTTCTAGTGCTATCATATCTTTCTTTAAAGGTTTAGGACAATGGTGATGTTAAATGGGGACATTAGGAAGTATCTTGCTAATTAGCTAATTAGGAAGAAGAGGGAAAGTGGTTGGGAAGTTTGAATTTTCATGTGTAGAGGCAATTTCTGAAGACAAACAATGGAGAAAGGCTGTTGCTTGCACATCAGCTCTAAATGAGTCACAGAACAACAAAATTGTAAGGGATCACAAAGACCATCAATTACTACTATTACTATATACACGGCTAAAAAAAATAAAGGGAACACAAAAATAAGGCATCCAAGATCTGGATGAATGAAATATTCGTATTAAATACTTTGTTCATTACATAGTTGAATGTGCTGACAACAAAATCACACAAAAATTATCAATGGAAATCAAATTTAGCAACCCATGGAGGTCTGGATTTGGAGTTACACTCAAAATTAAAATGGAAAAAAACACTACAGGCTGATCCAACTGTGATGTAATGTCCGTAAAACAAATCAAAATGAGGCTCAGTAGTGTGTGTGGCCTCCATGTGCCTGTATGACCTCCCTACAACACCTGGGCATGCTCCTGATGAGGTGGCGGATGGTCTCCTGAGGGATCTCCTCCCACTTGGACTAAAGCATTCCCCAACTCCTGGACAGTCTGCGGTGCAACGTGGCGTTGGTGGATGGAGTTAGACATGATGTCCCAGATGTGCTCAATTGGATTCAGGTCTGGGGAACGGGTGCCAGTACATAGCATCAATGCCTTCATCTTGCAGGAACTGCTGACACACTCCAGTCACACGAGGTCTAGCGTTGTCGTGCTTTAGGAGGAACCCAGGGCCAACCGTACCAGCATATGGTCTCACAATATACCCTACCTGTATCTGAAAGATCATGGGAACATAAAGTGAAAAAGGTTGTTGAGAATGAGACGGTGAAGATCTTTGTGGGACTTTTGAATACAGATCGCCATTTGGAACATAACACACCAGATATTACGGTTGTCGAGAGCCAAAATGTGCAATTTATTGATATCGCTGTACCAAGAGATGCCAGAATTGAAGAAAAAGAACTGGAAAAAATCACAAAATGTTGTGAGCTGGCCATCAAAACTACATGGTTATGGATGAAACATGTAACAGTATACCCATTGCCATCGGGGCACTTGATATCATGTCCAAGAATTTTACAAAACACATCAAGAAATTGCAGTTTCCTGCAATAACACCAGCGGAACTGTGAAAAACTGTACTACTCGGAACATCATATATTTTAAGAAGATACTTAGTTGATACCTAGGATGCTGGCAGCAACCATATCAACCATTAACACCAGTCACTGGTATTTGTGATAACATTTTAAAATGTTCGGTTGACTGAATTTCATGTTTAATGAATAAAAGAATAACAATAATAATAACACCCCAAAAGCTGCCTAGATACATGGAAATTTTGAACTTGTTAGACCTGAATATTCTGACTTTGCAAAAAAAACACCTTATTCAGAACTACCTATATACTCAGATGTTACCTGAATAAGTATTAGGTCCTTGGTTAGGTTTTGAACTATTAAGTTTTTACCAGTCCCAGACTATGAATTGAACTGAAGATTAAATCTTAAATCATAATAATACCATGAATAGAAGGGAGAGAGCTAGAAAAAATAACAAAACCTCATGATTTACAAATGGACGTTGATCAATTGTGCAGGAAGAAATAAATGATTGTAGCAATAGTAACCGGAGTTCATGGAGTAATATCCAAAGGGCTGCCTAGATATATGGAAATTTAGAATTTATCACACCTGAATATTCTGAGTTTGCAAAAAAGCATCTTACTTGGAACTGCCTATATACTCAGATGTTACCTGAATAGCTGTTAGGTCCTTGGTTAGGTCTTGAACTGTTAATTTTTCCCCAGTTCCAGACTGTGAATTGTATTGAAGATTAAATCTTAAATAATAATAATAGTTTGCATATCTAGTTCAACTATCTGGATGTGCAATGTTTCAACTAGCCAACGTTGAAAATGATGCTGGCTCAAAGGAGACTTGATCCTTATGCTGCAGACTGAATCAGCAGCCCTGCATTTTCTCACCGTAAATATCACTAGAATAATCCTGTCCCTCAACCTGCAAGAAAGGAAAGAGAAAAGAGGTCAGAGGTGCAACCTATTGACTTGTTTGTTCAGAAAAGAATTCCCCCCCCCCTCCAAATTCTTTCCACATATCTTCCCATTTTTTACTGTCACTCTAGAAAGTAGCTGTCCAGCTGCAAGTTTTATGATGTGGCTATTTAGAAAGAAATATTACAGGAATGTGATCATTGCTAGATCTGGAGTTGCTGTAAACATTGCTTAGAAGCTGTGGGTGTTGTTTTCGTCTCTGGAGAAGGTAACAATGTGTGCAAAGGTAAGAGACGGGTAGGTAAATTGATACCTTGGGCAATTGCACCATTTTTTTGGTGTGATGGTAGAGATCTGAAAGATGCAGGCTTTGGAGTCAGCTTAATCTCTGTTTCAGAACTAATGAAAAATGAGCCGTACTCTTTTGCAAAGCTCCGTCAGCTTTGCAATGGAACTCCAGTGTGCAAATTGGAGTGCTCCTTATACACAACACATATATTCATGCAGTAGCAGTTGTCTTTTTAGTAGAGCGACAGAATATCCTCCAGGCCAATTCATAGGCTTGTTTAGACAGGAGCATCTTTCTATAATTCTACTTGGGCTTTTTATAGAAAACAGAACTTGCCCTAGTCAATGGCTTTCCTAGCATCCTTTATAAAAATGCTTCTTTAAATAGTCAACATAAAAATAATATGAACTCCTGAGCTCTTTTAAGGAACTTTAAATATGTTTTTAATAAATAAATATGATTAATAACATAATAGAAAATTATACAGAAGATAATAACAATAATAATGATGATAAAGTAATATATATTTCCATATTGTATTTTTTTACACTGCCAAATGTATTATGGACTCATGTTTTACAACTGATAGTTAAAACCTTCACTGTATAATTACAATTAACACATTCACAGTAAATAAATCAATTTAAAATAATGAAATCTAAACATACGGTAGTTACAACAACTGGCCAAACATCAGCCACCAATCCAGCAACAGCCAAAGCAGTAAAAATAACATTGATGGCAAAAAATTAATTAGTAAATACAGTCTGGGAGAATTCCATATTTGTCTTCTTCTGGAAAGACTTTAGAGAAACAGAAAGAAAGACAACAGACAATGATTGTCATCGTCTTCAGCAGCAGCAGCAAATATATATTTCTTTTTAATGTACTCCATGTAGAAGCAGGAAAGAAGTTTGCCTTAAAGATGTTGGCTTCAAAGAATTTACAAAATACATCAGAGATTTCCAACCGTGCAACTTTAAGAGCTGTGGCTTTAACTCCCAGAATTCTAGGAATTGAAGTCCACAAGCCTTAAAGTTGCTAAGATTGGACATCCCTGCTCTAGAAAGAAATGTGATGACCCAGGGTGGGATACAAAATAAACACAGTCACAAAAAACAGGTGAAGCCCCTTTTATTCCTTCACTTTGCTTCCAAACTCCAAATATCCTTGAATGGAGACAAAAAATTCCCACACAAGCAGTTACAAGAAGGAGGAAATGCCATTTAAATTATAAAGAATAAAAAACAACACAAACCAGGCAAGATAAGGGCTTGAAGACGTCCACAGATTTAACAGATAATCAGAGTTGGAAGGGACCTTGCAGGTCATCTAGTCCAACCCCCCCGCCCAAGCGGGAGACCCTAAAACATTTCTGACAGATGGGAGTCCAATCTCTTCTTTAAAGTCTCAAGTGATGGCGCTCCCACAACTTCTGAGGGCTAGCTGTTCCATTGGTTGATTGTTCAGTTTCCATCCATTATTCCTTAACTCTTCTGTTAATCTCTCTGGTCCTAGAGTGTGTAGTTATTCTGGAAAACAGAAGGAAATGAGAGAGACATCTTTTAAAGAGAGGTGTAAAGTAATTTGTAGTGAGCTAAAGTTAAATTACCAAATTGGATATATTTTTTTACAATGCTGTAATCCTTTTTATTTGGGTGGAGTCAGAGTGACTGAATGGAGCTGAACATTTACTGTCTGGATGCCCTTCCTGGTGCCTACACAGAGTTCACATCAGATATTTTCTCTTTGTGTCCTGAAACATCTGTCGCTGCCTAGGATTGAATTCTCAACCTTCCAAGGGGGAGGTGAACATCTTCACCTCGAGGCCACTGTGCTGCTCGTCAAAATTTTATAAATAAAGGTAGATAATTTAATGTTACATTATATAGAACTGCAGAAAAAAACAACCAACTTGCCAACCTGCTTCCATTGAGGACCTATATACTGCACGAATCAAAAAGAGGGCTGTGAAAATATCTATAGACCCCTCACACCCTGGACATAAATTGTTTCAACTTCTACCCTCAAAATGACTCTATAGGGCACTGCACATCAGAGCAACTAGACATAAGGTCATTTTTTTCCCACATGCCATCACTCTGCTAAACAACTAATTCCCACAATGCTGTCAAAATATTTAGTAAGACTGTATTACTATTATTCTTCTCATCCTTCCTACTACCTATCTCTTCCCACTTATGACTATAACCATGTTGCTTGTATCTTTACAAATTATAGTGTGTTATTTGTTTCCTAGTAGGATTTGATTGCTTATTAGTAACCTATTAATATCACTAAGTCTTGTATCTTATGATTCTTGATGAATGTATTTTATTTTTTCTTATGTACACTGAGAGCATATGCACCAAAGCCAAATTCCTTATATGTCCAATCATATTTGGCCAATAAAGAATTCTATTCTCTTCTGTTCTGTTCTATTCTATTCATTGAGGTAGGCTGTTTGAGAATTATTGTATCACACACTGAAAGTTGTTTGTCATAGGTAGCACTATAACAAAAGTATTTCTATCTTCTTTCTTTTTTGCCATCTTGTATACCTATGTTTCACTCAGATTTATTTGTGTTTGTCTACGTATCAATATGGACCTTCCCCTCAACTCACAAACAAGACAGTTTTATGCCTTCACAACCTGCCTCATGAAGTTTATTTGTTGGGGCGGCGGGGGGAACAAGAGGGGAAAGGTCTTACTTTGGTTTTCATTCTCCCTACATTGTTACAACCTCGGATCCTGGCATTTATAGCATACATTTCATCACACAAGATTCCTTGCAGATACAATCTCAATAATCCTTATAATAAGTGCTGTAAATTTGACCACTATAACATGGCTACTGGATATCAGATGAAGACTTCAAGAGATAAAGGCAGCAGTATTTGTTTCCCAGAGTTATGGTCCATCCACTCTCCTTCACCATAAAATACAAAGAGAAGCCAAGCAAAGGAAGTATTTCCCTTTGGTTCATCTTCTATTAAAAGAAAGATAATATTTCCTTGCAGATGAGTTCAGCTCCAAGTCTTTTTATAGCTATAACTATGCATTTTCTTTAGCCACAATACAGAAGTGGCTTCCAGCAAAGGAATATATTGGAATAAGATTCACATCTTAATGCAGAAGATTCTCAAAGTGAAGATAAAAGATAAAACCCGAAATCAGTAAAGACTTGGGGGGGGGGATTGGAATTTGGTATATGTATGTATGTATGTTTGTTTATTTATTTATTTATTTATTTATTTGATTTGTCAATTGCTTACAAGATAATAGGTATAAGTATAAACATGAGTAAGAATACAGGAAATAGGTACAAATAAATGGGGACAATAGGACAGGGACGGTAGGCACAATGATGCACTTATGCACGCCCCTTACAGACCTCTTAGGAATGGGGTGAGATCAATAGTGGTTAGTTTGAGGTTAAAGGAGTGGGGGTTAGAGGATGTAACAACAGAGTCAAGTAGTGCATTCCAGGCATTGACCACTCTGTTGCTGAAGTTGTACTTTCTGCAATCGAGTTTGAAGGGGTTTACATCGAGTTGATGGCAGCAAGATTATGCACAAAAATATAAGGACACTTTGATTCCCATAATGGATGAATGGCTGTAAAAGTTGAGGAAGTTAGCATAGATGGCTAAATTGACTGCTTTGATTAAAGAAAAAAAAACAATTACTTTTGTTTCTATTTGGAACCACTTCTGGAGTTTGTGCTTGAGGTGGAAAAAATGAAACTTTTGATTTTGGGTTTTACAGTTTAGATAGCTTTGTTGTTGTAGCAAGGTTTATATTACTATGTATAAGTAAAAATTTGAGGTTTGATGCTCTTATCTTATTCTACTGCACCAAATTGAGTTGGAAGTCAATACCTTTTCTTTCTTTCTTTTCTTTTTGCCCTAGACTTTTCTTTTCCCACTCCCTTACTTTCCCACTATTTTCTTTTGAATTTTTTAAAAATTTTATTTTAGAAACTAATACAAAAAATCCTTCAAAAAAAAAATACGTAGCTTGATAAAGCTTTCTTCTAGTATTTTTTTTTTTTGCATCCTACTTTAACCTACAGCCTTGGAATTCCCTTCTAGTTGCCATCCAAGAACAGTCCGAGTCCAATTCTGCTTGGCTATCAAGACCAGAAAAGGTGTCCTCAAAGCATTAAGAGGTTTAAAGATGTGAGAGGTGTTGACCCCAATTATTATTCCCATGTTTCAAGTGAAGCCAGCAGAAACTGAAGTTGAGGAACAAATGTTTGCCAAAGGTCATTATCAATCAACTTAAGCCTGAGGGCCAAGGAAACTGAAGAGAAGAGAGCAGCAACATGCCTAAGGACCGACATAAAATAGGTTAATGAGAAACTGAATCAGGAGAGACTATATATTGATAGTGTTCAACCAACATGATTAATTTAGCAGGACACCTGCCTCATGTGCAGAAGATCTCAAGTTTGACTGATGGCATGTCTATGTGGGATTAGGCAACAATTCTGTTCCAAGTCTAGTTTGTATGTTTGTGTACATCATTCTTGACAGTTTATACCAGAAGTAGGCATTTTGTGAGTCTCCTCAAGAGTCTAAAGATTTACCAGTCAGCATGGCCAGTGGTGAAAGATGCTAGAAGTTGTTGCTGAATATTATTTAGTGGGCTGCAGGTTATCCCTAAACTAGATGAACCAATAATTTGATAGTGCAAAGCAACTTGATCTATTTTTGCTCTCTTCCCCAGATATACAAAAACCAAATATGTGATTCCCGCAAGCATCTGTTTTCACTGTTTTCTAAAAGGTTTAAAGCCACCTTTAAAGCTCCCCAGAGTCAGCAAGATTGTTTTTCTGACAGGCCACTGAAGGACATTCCCAATATTATTTTCTCTTCTTACGTGCAGAAAATTATCTATTGCAGAAAATGTCTTGGAAAAGAGCCAAAGACATGCCTGTCTGTGATGTGTAGATTTCAATGAGTCCTAGGCAAACTTCTGTTAAACATGACTGGCAACCCGATTTCAGGACTCAACAGAAAATTATGCATTTTATTTTTAAGTAGTCTTTCCTAATTAGAAAATCTTCAGAAATATTAAACTTTGGCTTCCTTACTTCACCAGGCAGCATGCTCAGAGAAATGAGATAAATTTGATGTAGAAAATGCGTTGGGCTTCATGCAGTATCCTAACTTAATATCACAGAAGAAGTCTGTTCAGAAAATGAAGGTGCTAGTCATATTTCACATAAGCAATAGCACTTAGACTTATGTACGACTACTCCATAGTACTTTATAGCACTCTCTGAGTGGTTTAATGTCAGCACATTGGCCCCCAGCAATCTCGGTCCCTATTTTACCCACCTCAGAAGAATGGAAGGCTGAGTCAACCTTGAGCCCCATCAGGATTGAACTCTTGGCAGTGGGCAGAGCTAGCCTGCAATACTGCATTCTAACCAAAGCACCACCATGACTCCTAATAAGACATAGTAGGAGAAAGTCTTCCTTGTCTAAGAACAGGGAACCCTATCAAGAACAAGTCAGAGTTCCAGATGTAATTTGAAACTTCCCTTCCATATTATATCACAATTCCCATCATTACATCACAACAACTGAGTTACAATGCAAAACGTCTGGAAACATCAGTTTCATCTAGACTATAATTGTAACACAGGCATCATGAAGGCCATTCCTTAAAATGGAGGGTGACCAGAAGAAAAAGAAGGCCAAGAGCCTAGGAATAAAGACTTTGTGCTTCTACACAGTAAACCCAATCTCTGCCATCTCCTTTCAAATAAAGTGTAGATGAAAGCAATGGGAACAGCATCCCAACATGGAATTGTTATATAGTCTAATCCCAGTAGACAAAAGTAAGATAGGTAGATAAACATTTTGATTAGAGCAAGAATCTCTTAGGGTAGTTATTTAACACGTACACAGTGTAATCATGTTTAAGGTGGTGTGCTATGAGCAGGGAGACCCATGTTTATTGTTTGTCTCAACCACAAAAAGTCATGGATTGATTATCAAGCCAGCCCAACCCCCACACAGAGTTGTAGAGAAAAATCAAGAGAAGAAAGTTCTATACATGCTGCCTTCAGCTCCTGAATAAAAGCTGGGATATATTTGTTCATTCATTCACCCAAAATTATCCGGT
Source organism: Pseudonaja textilis (assembly GCF_049901715.1). Lineage (NCBI taxonomy): Eukaryota > Metazoa > Chordata > Lepidosauria > Squamata > Elapidae > Pseudonaja > Pseudonaja textilis. The sequence continues at coordinate 16,802,046 of NC_141992.1, read as the reverse complement.
CTCAAACTACCAATTCATCCTCCTGTGGCTACCTCTGATTATTCACTTCCTGCTCCAAAGGCAGTTGTGACTTCTCGGAAAAGCAACAGGGAAGGAACCATCTTAATCTGGTGAGACAATCTATTCTGAGCAAGGGGAAAGCAACTGAGAGGGTTTCTTTCTTCAACATCTTAGAGGAAGGTAATTCTCAGCATACCCATGTGGCTTGTACATAATGAACAAACATGTTCTACTTGGGTGTGAATGATTCCATAAACATCTAAGAAGAAAGGAGATCATTGGTTCCTTGCACAGACATCCAGATGTTTAGATTTGGCATTTTGATCAACCTATCTAACTCTTGCCAAGTTTCTGGGGTAGGTAGGTGTTGCTTGGTGTGTTAAAGGTATCCTTCTAAGATGCAAACTGTTCAAAATAAAGCTGACTCTTGCACTTGGGTGATGGTGATTTTCTCAAGTAGTGCTCCAGTTCTTTTGGAATTGCATCCAAGATACAGGTACTATCCTTGCTTTCTTTTGCCCCAGTCTATTTCAATTTGCAGAGTAACAAGGATGTTTGGAGGACTGGAGGCTAAAGCATAAGAAAAAATCTTGCAGGAGTTTGGTATGTCTCGTTTAATGAAAAGAAGGACTGGGGGTGACATGATAACATTGTTCCAATATCTCAGGGGTTGCGACAAAGAAAAGTGGGTTAATATATTTTCCAAAGTCTCTGAAGGCAGGACAAGAAGCAATGGATGGAAACTAATCAAGGAGAGATGCATCCTAGAACTAACGAGAAATTTCCTGACAGAAGAATAAACCTGTAGAATGGCTTGCCTTCAAAAGTTGTGGGTGTTCCAACATTGGAGATTTTTAAGAAGAACCATTTGTCTGAAATGGTGTAGGGTCTCCTGCCTGAGAAGAGGGTTGGACTAGATAGAAGACCTCCAAATACCCTCCCAACTGTTATTCCGTTTTTCTGGATTTCATCATTTTCTCCAGAGTTCTTTCATTGCTATTCTGTTGTTTCAATGTTCACTCTTCAGACTTTTTTGTCCTTCTTATTAACCATTTTTAAGTCTGAGGAATTATATGGCAGGGGCCTGTTTGAATTCTAAAGTTCCAGAGCAATTTTGCTTCTGTGTTTCCTATTATTTTGTCTATGCTATGTCCTGCCCCTTCTTACTTGCAGATATCTTTGCAGATATTCCAATGCCCTATTGTTGCTACTTTCTCATGCTGGTGTTTGTAGTCCGTCTGAGTGATCTTCTTGCAGCAGATAACTAGGCAGTTCACTGTTTCTTCAGTTTCTTTGCAGAGGCAGCATTTGCTGCCCATTGCTGTTTTCTCATTTCTTGCTTTATACTGTATGCATTTTTTTTCTTAAGGCTTGGTTTTGTGCATCCAGAATACATTGCTCTGTTTCTTTCTTCATCTTTCGTGCTCTTAGCCAGTGCTAGATCTTCTCATTATTTATTTTGCCTGCCATGTCTTCTTCCTTGCCATGTCTTTTTTTATGTATTTGGTCTTTCTTGTAGGTCAGTTTGGTCTACCCAATACTCCACAAGCCTTCATGGTGTACTACCTTCAGTGCATCTTCTTCACTGTTCCTCAGATATTTTTCCAAGTTCCATTATTAGTAGTATTGTAGGAAGTTATCACCCACCCCTCTCCTATAGAAATGAAACATCCTAGGAAATATTTAAAATGCAGAATATTTCCCCTAAAAAGAGTAGAAACTCAGAAGCAGAAGCTCACCTCAGAAGCAGCTCACCCCTACCTTTGTTAATGGATGGGCCAGAGTATTCTACATAATAAAGGCCTCTGCCCATCTCACCACCTGGCCTGGGAAGATTGCATTAGCCAGTGCTCAGGCGAAGCCATGTGGTCCAGACAAGGCCTAGCTAAAGTTAGCTAAGACCCCCGTCCTTAGGAGTATGACAGCCAATGGGATAAATTTCTTTCACAGGAACAGGAAACACTAAGGTGGGGCCCAACAGAGGTTATATAACTAAGGGAATCTTAGCATCTCAGCCCTTTTCCTTCTTTCTTCACACAAGGCGTGTGATCCTGTCCACCATTAAACCATCTTTCCAAGCAGTCACCATGTTTCCAGTGTCTTTCTTTCCCACTTGGAACTGAACCCAGAAGGATAATTCTTCCAACAGTATTATTATTCAGTGTATTTTGCTTTTCTAAACAGCACCAACGTTTTTGTAGGTAGGTATGTAGGTATTTTGTATGTAGGTATTACAAACCCACAAGCCAATAATTGGTCTCTTGCAAAATAACATCTTTTGCAATTTAACATGGTCAAGGTTCAAAAACCTTAAAAGGCAATGTTGCTTTGTTTTTTTTTTAATTCCACCACTTTTTAAAAGCAGTAATTTCTTCCTAACCGATACTGACCTCAAAGGTCATAAGGTTTGACTTAATAGTCAGGAAATGTTCTCTCCATCCATCATTATTACCTAATTAGCAACATAAAATATTTCACAATAAATTTCAATGACACTGGTTGGGTATTTTGTGTTGTTTTTACAAAGAAACAGATGCATTTACATTTAAAAGGCTCAGCAGTAGCTTTTGGAGGCGTCCACCAGATTGCTACTGGTGGTATAATTATCTCTCCTGTCTGGCTCTCCCAGAAATTGATGACCAGGTCACTTCTATCCTCAGAAGGAAATTTCCAGGGCTCTTAGGAATAGTGACAGAGTCCAATATATTGGGATGCTGTCTGTATTTGACATAGGAGGAGAAGGTATGCATTTTTTAAAAAATGTGGTAGAAGGTAATGATAACCTCTATTGAGGAATTGTTTCTATTGTTTCCTTTTTATGTTCCCTAAGCAAGGAGTTTTATTACACAGGAGTTACTAACTCCATGAACAAGACTGAAGTACATGATCTTCTGGAATTCTCATATTTATTTAAATTAAATTACTTGTTTAAATAATTATGATGGGTCAGTGAGAAGGTCTTCAATGGGTTCACAGCCTAAGGTAAAAGCGAACTATTAATGTCAGCTCAGTGGAAATATCAGCTTCTACTCCAACTTTACTTGTGAAAAAAACCTCACCCAATATTGCCTTAGAATGGAAACTTCTCCCAGAACCAGCTAAAGAAGCTTTGAGCTACCTTAACAAGCAGCATAAAATTTGATACTATCCATTGCCTTAAGTGAGATTTTAGGGAGATTTTAGCTGTGGTTTGCTGATGAAATTGATTCTGAGGAAATCTTCCTGAGTTCCTTCAGGAAGCCATAACTCATAAGCCTATAAACTGTAATAGCTGAATTTGAAATGCATGCTAAACAAAACCCAAACCATCATTTGATACAGTGAATGGTTATATTCACTATTAAGACATAAGCTTTCCTAGATGATGTTAAGAAACCAATTTTTTATCGGACTGATGTTTATAGCTGAGTGATTGTCAGCACATTAAAATCAGATGTTTATCAATCATCCAGGTCATGGCTGAAAAAGCACCTTTGGGACATTAAAATCAGATGTCATCAAAAGAATTTTAGCTGGTAACATTACAGCAGAGTAAATGACTTTTTAAATAAACTGTATATAGCACATCCTTTAGAGCAGGGGTGTCATACTCAAGGCCCACAGGCCAGATCTGGCCCACTGGGTACTTAGATCTGGCCGGCGGGGCTGCTCTTGAAATAGTGAGGCACCAGCCCGCGGTGCCTCTGCCAGCAAAAATGGAGCTCAGGAGGGCCGCAGAGGCTGTTGCAGCACAAAACGGAGCTCAGGAGTCCACAGGTGATATTAAGCTGGACACCACACTTCCTGGCCACACTCCCCTCCCAAGGTCCAACACAACTGTGATGTGCCCCTCAATGAAATCGAGTTTGACACCCCTGCTTTAGAGACATTTTTGATAATGCATGTTGGAGAAAGCCAAAGAATACCCCAAAATATGCCAATGTGAGTTCCATTTATTATAGAAAGGCCTTTGTGTTAGCTATGCCAAGCTGAGTAGTGTCATTAGGGAAATGGAAATTCCAGAACCTCTTGTAGAGGAGATTGGAAATCACAATGTAGATGGAATGTTGTGAAACAGACCGGTTCCAGATCAGCAAAGGAGTGAGACAAAGCTGTCCCTTATAGATATTTCCATTCTTTTATTTCAACACAGGAAATACAAACTGTATTTGGGTTATATGAAAGTGACTATCCTCGCCTTATCCATTCTTGAAGTTGCAAGGTGTTGTTTTAAGTTGTGACTCACTGTCAGAAGGGAAGTAGATACATAAATTAGTAAAATTAAATTCTCTTGTTTGGGCGTTTCAAAACTACACCAGTTTAATTTTGTCTGTGCTTGTTGGGCTTTAATTGATTTTTTTTTTCATAATAACCTCCTACAACACTAAAGACTATAGCTTTAGTGTATTTACCTAATTGAAAATGTAATAGATTTATATATTTAAAACCAAAAGATAAGATTAAAGTAATATCTCTTGTTGTACATTGGCATTGAAACTAATTCATGTAATCAATTTAATAGATTATCTCTGTTGGTGTTTACTACTGTTGGCTTGTTAAGAAAGTTCCACCTGGAATAGATATAGATTTTTGATCCTTGTGATAAAAAATATGGCTGTTCTTGCAGAATGGGATTTGTAGTGAATGAATTACATAGTGTTTGGCTTTACTTTGTGTGTTGTGATTTGATTTCCATTAAACCATGATTAATTTAATTCACATATCCCTTTAAATCATGATTTATTTAACAATGGTTTATTGAATAATGTCAATTCAGTAAACCAGTGTTTTTAAAAACTCGGCAATTTGCCAAGTTTCATGGACTGGTTGTGGAATTCTGAAAATTGAAGTCCACACAACTTAAAGTTGCCATGTTTGAAAGCAGTATAATAAACTATCATACCTAAAATGTATTTATCAATCAAGTTTACAGACCATCCATCTTACTCTCAGACCTATTACCTAAAACCATATACAATACTCAATAAAAGATGGATTGAAAAAAAATAAGAGGGCAAGTAGTGTTGTATGGCTAATTTGGAAGCATTTGACAATACATGACTTAGTTACTTCCCGTCTTGACTATTGTAACACACTCTACATGGGGCTGCCCTTGAAGAGCATCCGGAGGCTGCAGTTGGTGCAAAATAGAGTGGCCCACACGGTTTTGTGCAGGCCCCGGTGTGCACATGTATCACCTCTCCTATGGGAGCTACATTGGCTGCCTATTTGTTTCCGGGTGCAATTCAAATGTGCTGGTTGTCATCTTTAAAGCTCTTCATGGCTTGGGATCAGGTTATCTGAGGGACCATCTCTTGCCAGTCACATCTACCCAACCCATCAGAATGGGGAGGCAGGGAATCTTGCGGGTCCCATCCCCAAGAGAGATACACCTGGGACTCAGAAGAAGGGCATTCTCCGTGGTGGCTCCCTCTCTCTGGAACATCATTCCTTCAGAGATTAAAATGGCCCCCACTCTGATTCTGTTCCAGAAGGCATTGAAGCCCTGGTTCTGGATGGAGCCCATCAAATGGCTTGTGTGATCTGCTGTCACTGTCAGAGGAGATGGGGGGGGGGTGATTTTACCATATTAATTTATTTGATTTTACAAGCTTTATTATTTTAAATTGTGGTTTTATATGTTGTAAGCTGCCTTACGTCACCATGGCGAATAGGCGGCAAGACAAATCTAATAAATAAATAAAAATAAAATATATGCAGTGATGGGATTCAAATAATTTAACAACAGGTTAACAACAGATGGGGCCAGGGCCACCTGGGAGTTATGTGCAGACTCCGGAGCCTCCAGAATCTGACATCAGTGAGGCAGAGGAACAGGGGGAGCCTGTTCCCAGTGTGTCTTTGTGCAGAGCTTCCAGAAGGCAAGAACAGTTAAAACAAAAGGGGCAACTCGGAAGTAAGGCTTGGAGATGATTGGCCCCTCCCATAAGACATAAATGAGGAGCAAACGGACATGAGCCTTTGCAGGAAGCAATTTTGTTTGTTTTGGTCGGTTTAAAATCTGAATCTCCTTGTTGACTTGTGCTCCTTTTGGCCTTGTACAGTTAATTGGAAATTTAGTCATTGGCAGCATTTCAAGGGAGATAAAGGTGGGTGCTTATCAGCCTTGTCCTTCTAAGACTGTGGCAGATTTCTGTTGGACTATTCATAAACTGTTTGGAACTCATTACAGGCTGTGAATGCATATAATTCACAGCTGTTGAAATAAAAAAGTTTTGGGGGAACAGCATGTGATTGTTACTGTCTCAAAAAGCCTTGGTCAGAACAAAAATTACTGAAACCATTCTTTCATGTTAATAGATGTACCTTCACCTGTGTTTGGTGAACACTCACAAACATGTACACACCTCCATCATTCAACTGATTTCAATGTTAGCATATATACAGTGAAGTATAGCTAGAAAGGCTCCCTCTCTCTTAATTCCTTTAATCCTTCTTTCTTTTGGCCCTGAAGAATTTCAGCTTGTGGAATCAATAGATTCCCCTTTAAAGGATTGTACTTAAGATTTTGGCTGGATGGACTTGGAGTAGAGAACAAAATACAGGTAGTCCTTGGCTTGCAACAGTTCATTTAGCGACTGTTCAAAGTTACAACGGCACTGAAAAATGTGATTCATTGCCGTTTTTCATTGTTACAGCCTTTGTGGCATCCCTATGATCATGCGATCAAAATTCAGGCACTTGACAACCGACTTTCTGACAGTGAGAACAATCAACCAATGGAACAGCTTGCCCTCGGAAGTTGTGGGAGTGCCATCACTTGAGACCTTCAAGAAGAGATTGGACTGCCATTTGTCAGAAATGGTGTAGGGTCTCCCGCTTGGGCGGGGGTTGGACTAGATGACCTATAAGGTCCCTTTCAACTCTGATTTTCTGTTATCTGTTATCTGACTCACATTTATGATTGCTATGTCCTGGGGTCCTGGGGTCACCTTTTTGTGACCTTCTGACAAGCAAAGTCATCAAGGAAGCCAGATTCACTTAACAACCAGGTTACTAACTGATCAACTGCAGTGATTCACTTTGACAACTATGGCAAGAAAAGTTGGAAAATGGCCCAAAATTCATTTAAGAAATGTCTCACTGAACAACAGAAATTTTGGGCTCAGTTGTGCCCCTAAATTGAGGACTAACTGTAGTCAAAGTGACTAAGCAAGCACCAAATACTTTCATTTGCATGTAGCTTGCATTTAACAACTCAAGATTCTTCTATGAGTGGAGGAGTCCATGATGGAGCTATGCAAATATATTGCACAGCAACAAACAAACACATAAATGATACCGTTCAAGGCCTCCATTTGAAAATTATGGATGGTACAGTGCTGCAAATGAAAATTAAAATAAATAAAAGCAAAACCTACCTAGAAATTACTCCTATTCATTATCTATAAAATTGCAGCTCAAACAACACAGGCAGCTGCTCAATCTCATCTGATAATTGTTGCATCTCTCACAATTTCACACCTCTGTGGATTGCACACAGGATCATTTGTTTGGATTTTGTTTATTATATTGGCACCTCACTCACCCTTTAAATAGCTGCTGGCCACATGCATTCAGGTAGGCTCCAGCTGTTCTTGTTCATGAAGCATAATCAGTTTTGTGGTACCTGAGGAAGATGGGCACAGATTGATGTTTGGGGAAGACACTGAGCATTTAGAGCAGCCTTTCCTCCCCTTGGTATCCTTCAATTACTTGGCCTTTATCCACCCCCACCCCCCTAATTCCCAGCAACTCTAAGCTCCTAGGTTAGGTTTGCCTGAGTGTACATACAAATAGTGTTATGGTCTAGTAATCATCCACAATTTTGTAGCAGGGAATAGTCCTCATTTAATTTTCCAAGGGAAAATTCCAAGGGGGAAAGAAAGCAGAAATGTCTTTCAAAACGCTTGAAGACATAGAGTTGTTGTCATGAACAAAACAATTGATTGGCATTTTTTAAAAATTATCAGTTTGGTGGAGTGATTATGACAGCAGGCTAGAAATTGGGAGACCTTGAGTTCTAGTCCCATTTTAGGCGTGAAGCCGGCTGGGTGGCTTTGGAAGAATGGCAAACCACTTCTGAAAATGCTTCCAATAAAACTGCAGGGACTAGTCCAGACAGCGCTCATTGAAAGACACTGAACAAATAAAAGATACAATATTTAGCTACAAAAATCCAGGAGACCATTACATGGGAACAAAATTAGTTCCCTTAATCTCTTTTTCACCTTCCTTTGGTTGTCCAGATTATTATAATTGAATTATGATTGTTGTTGTTCTGTATCTTCCAAATCTTTGGGACTTGATGGACATTATTCTGCCAGAACTTTCCTTAACTCCTTCTAAGAGTTCTCATAACTCACACGTATGTCTTTCAAAGTCACTTGATGCTAAGATGGATGACCTACAAATTTAATAAACAAACTTTTTTTTTGCCTGCTTTCAGATTTTCCAGGGTTGCTCTTCTCTTTGCATTGGGTGCTCCAAATAGTTAAGCTTTAGTTTCATTGTTAGTGCTTACAGTTTCACTCTCATTTCCACCTTCTACACAAATAATAAATGTATTATACTTTGAATAGATTCACAATCACTTGCTATATCCTGAAGGTAAGCCACTCAAAGGAATACAATTTGTGCTTGTAGTTAAGGTCCCTTTTAGAAGCAATCAAAGTTTGAATTCTTAAAATATAACTGAATTTGCATTTGCATGCTTATTTATCAGTGAAAGGTTGAAAAATAACAACTTCTGCTTTTGCCAATTCATTGAAAGTCAGATAGCATTAGTTCTGCTATTGAAAAGCACCAAGGGAGAAGTTCCTTCTTAAAGTCTTCCCTCGGCTTTTAGTGGAAAATGGAAAGTTGGGAAAGATGAGGGGATACACACACACAGTCACACACATATTTTGTCTACCTCATAACTTCATGGAAGCATCCTTCTTTTCCCTTCTTTTCAATTTGATCAGAGTAACAGAGTTGGAAGCAGTGGTGAGATTCAACTGGTGTAACAACTGGTTCGCATGCCAAACACGCCCAACATTTAGAAAAGACCATTTTTAGCTATAATACTTACCTTCTGTTGCAGCTGCTGTGAATAAAACAGCTGATGCACAGCAAACCGTTCTGCTGCACAAATCAGCTGTGCTCAAAAACAAGGAAATAAAGCACAGGAAAAGGGCAAGGGGGGGGGGGGCAAGGCCAAATACTCACCAGAACTACCGGTTCGCCCAAACCTGTCCGAACCAGTAGAATCCTACCCCTGGTTGGAAGGAACTTTGGAAGTCTTCTAGTCCAACCCTCTGCCTAGGCAGGAAACCGTACACCACTTCAGCCAAATGGTTATCCAAACTCTTCTTAAAAACTTCCAGTGTTGGAGCATCCACAACTTCTGGAGGCAAGTTGATCCACTGATTACTTGTTCTGTCAGGAAATTTCTACTTAGTTCTAGGTTGCTTCTCTCCTTGATTAGTTTCCATCCATTGCTTCTTGTCCTGCCTTTGGATGCTTTGGAAAATAGTCTAATTCTTGCAGACTTCATGGAATAGTCCCTACCGTTTTCCTGGCAAAGTTTTCCCCCCCCCCAGAAGTTGTTTGCCATTTCTTCTTTCCAAGAGTGGGGAGGGGGAAAGCCTGACCCAAGCTCATACACTTGGCTTTGTGCATAAGGCATTATTAGAACTCACAATCTCTCAGTTTCTGGCTTGATGTCTTTACTGCTACTCTCATCGTATGCTTGACCTGTGATACTTTTTGTACAATTCCCTTCCTCCAGGATAGTGTTTCAAAAGCAAATGGTGTTTCATATAATTGAATAAGAGCTTGGGGGGGCAGGGGGGGAATCCGAGAAAATTTGGTTGGCATTGAAGTCTTTAAAATATTTTGAGTTGGCAATAGTGGCATAACATTGGGCATCAGAATATGTTGAACCTAAATCAGATTTATTCAACTGCCAGCCACAAAAGTCTGAATATCTCTGGGCCAACATAGTGTATTTCAGAAAAGAAAAAAGCAAAGGTCCTTGTGCAGTTGGAACTTAACATTTCTAGGAAGATTCTGCATAGGCTGTAAGTTTACTTATCTTTCAACTGTTTGATGTGCAATATTAGGTCAGGATGGCAAAGGAATGTTGCAAAAAGATGGATATGATAGTTTTGGGAAAGATAACTGTTCCTGATTAGATCTAATAATATCAGAGTAACTCCAAAAAATATACTTAGAGAATTCCCAGGGAAAACAAAACGGAGAGGGAAAAAATTCTGAATCCCTCCCCCCACCACACACACACTTTCAAATTCTATTAGAATGTGTTTCAGTCTTCAACCATCTCAATAGACTGGAATGTTATCTCGGGTTACCACGCATTGGTGAGGAATTTAATCTGTTGTAATATTCAGATGAAAACCTGAATATCTTTGAGTTATCTTGAGGATATAATCAATTAACAGGCTTTGCATTTTAAAATGTTAAGAAATCTTTTTCCCAGCGAGTAGATATGTGTTTAGTAAAGGTATCAGAAGCTTCAGAGAAAGGGCATGGTTCAAAGATAAGAATTGCCCATTTTTGTGCAAAGAAAGAAAACCTTAACTTATCGGGTTTTTTTTCAGTGTTCTCCACATTTTATTCTCATTTTTACTTATTATAAATAAGTTTATAATAAGTTTATTAATAAGTTTTACTTATTATAAATAAGTAAAAATGAGAATAATGCGTGGAGAACACTGAACCACTGAACATTGGAACATAGGTTTATGTTAAAACTGATATTTGAAAAACCCAAGAAAATAATTCATAGTAGGTTTATCAGATATACAGCCGACTGATTTTTTTTTCTTGTGTGGTTTATGTTAAAAAAAATCCAAATTGCTTGGGATTTTTAAAATGTTGATTCTTTTTTTGAATGGCTGAAAACACTTAAAATGGACAGTTGCCCCAAAAGCTTTTCAAAAGGAGGACATTAACATTGACTGAATGTTCTTATACAGTATTCTTTAAGACATCTTTTAGAAAGATATTACCTATGCAGGAATTTTTTTTTAATCACATTTTTAAATGGGATGTGGAGAGGTGGTAGACAGTTGGATCTCATAATTCCTTTAATGATTTTAAATGTGGTTTAACACACAATGCACTTAAGAGAATATAAATCACTGGGGTTAAGAGAAATTACACATACTGCACTGATGATACACCATAGCAAATATTATTTCTCTCAGGCCTGGAAACCAAGAAACTGCTGTATGGATGACTAAACTCCCATCCTTGGGATCTGCTAGTTTTAATTATGGACTTGAAAAATATTTTCCTTTCAAGATCTGAAAGACAGATAAAGATTGTTCAAAAGTGTACCATACTGGAATTGGGTTTGGCATCTTTTCCTTAATGACCTCTCCACACATGGATATTTAGCAGTTGAAGGCTTTCCTACTATGTAAAGAAGCTTTTCCTAATTAATTTTCAGTCTCACACTGCTATTAAAGGCAGAAAAGTCTGGCCAGCTGGGAAGAAAAATGTGGTCACAGTTGTAAGGCTCAACATATGTTGTTTAATGTGTGGTGTTCAAAAGGAGGAGCAATTTTCTTTTTTTGAAAACAACAAAAACACATATAACATAAAAACATCATCCTTTCCTTCATGAGTTTACAGACAGTGTATCCGTTGGTTTATCACTTTTTTTGTGCATCCATTTCATAGTCTCCATTGTAGTTATATTGCATAATAGCTCATATTATCAATCAACAATTATATAGCCTGATATCATTATTAAACAATCATTTGACTATAATTTTATTAATTCATACTTTAGCGAGATAACTATAGTTTACTTAATTTATTTTATAGCAAATCATCAAGTCATAGCAAGTCTATCATAATAAAATTTTATAAAGATAATATCATAGAAAAAAAGGAAATATATATTCATTGTTTCCTAAGGTTCTAAATATTCTATTATTATATTTTATTATCTAACCATTGATAGAAAAGGTCCCAAACTTCATAGAATTGTTTATCTTCTTGTTCTCTAATTTCAAATGTCAATCTACTCATTTCAGCACATTCCAATATTTTCTTAATAATTTCTTCCTGTGATGGTATTTTCTCACTCTTCCAATTTTTAGCAAATACAATCCTAGCTGCTGTTAATACATTTATAACCAAATATTTCAAATTTTTATTGTATATATCAGGTAAGATTCCCAATAAAAAAATCTCTGGTTTTAAATCTATATGTTTCTTTGTCATTTTTTCCAACCATATGCGAATTTTAGTCCAATATTTTCTAGCGTCCTCACAAGTACCTCACATATGGTAATATGAGCCAGGTATCTGATGACATTTCTAACACTTTTCAGATTTATTCTTGAACATTCTTGCTATTCTTGTTGGGGGAAAATGCCACCTGTAAAACATCTTATACAAATTTTCTTTATATGCCGTTGACATTGTCATTTTATAATTTTGAGACCACAATTTTCTCTAAATCAATCCCATATCCAAAATTCTTCCCCCAAGCAATCATTGTTTCTTTAACTTGTTCTTCCTCTAGTTTAATTTCCAGTAAATAACCATATAGTTTTTTAATCACTTTTTCATCAGTACCTGTCAAAATCTTATCTAAATCAGTCAATTTATCATAAAATCCCTCTGTTTTAGAATCTTTAACATACCTTGAGTGTATTTGCACATATGAAAACCAATTCATCTTTATACCTTGTTCTTCTAAGTTTTGCATTGTTTTAAGTTCACCCTTTTCATCCAATATTTCCCCATATCTAACTGTTTGTTCCTTCTTGTATATTATAGGATAAGAAAAAACTTCAATAGTTGATAACCAAACTGGGATTTTCAAATAACATTGTCTCTTAATTTTCTCCCAGTTTAACCATAAAGACTCCCGTATATAATGCCTTCTAAAATAGCCCTGTGATTTAGTTCCCTTGTACCACAGAAAAGCATGCCAGCCCAGTAATAAAAGGAGGAGCAATTTTCTGAAGACATAGGCTGGAGTGGTACATCACAACTAAGTCATAATATTGTTTGGCTTGGTTTTAGGGTGATTGTGACCTAGCCATTCTGGCCCTTAACCTATAACCTATGGTTTATTTAATAAAAGTAATATTAAACGCACCATGGCTTTTCATGCATGAATCCAATAAATTAAGCCTGCAAGCTATGGAAATTATTTACATAAGATAATCTACTTAACCTACTAGGGATAATTTTGAAGAAGTCAAGGTTTGTGCTCTTTGATAAACATTGCTTGCCAGTCTCCTGTTTTGGTTTTTGCTTTGGAAGCTTGCTGTAATGTTTAGCAATCATAGAAACACAACTATAATGGATAATGATTCTTGCTTAATTTTCCAGTCTGTATTTTCTATACAGTTCTTAAATTTCCTACTAGTCTTTAACATGTTTGACCAAAACAAGAGACAAAAACTGCCTGTCAGCTGCTAAATAGCCACTCAACTTTCTAGCTCAACTTGCTTGTTCACCCGATTTTTAATGCCGTGTTTCTTCCCCCAGAAATCAAGGATTTCCCCATTGCATTTCAACATTTTAGAAAACTCCCACAAAATCACTAAGGGGAGGAAAAGGAAGGCAACTTATTTACTTACTTACTACTAATCTCAATCTCCATGGACATCAGAAGGTTTTTAGGACTGAGGACTTCACTTCCTTCTTTTTTAAAATAAGGATTTATACTAATAGAAGAGAACATTTGTAGCTCAGGGTTGAATTGTGGGAATCCTTGGTGCTCTCTGAGCTTGGTTGCTTTCTTGCAAATGTTTATTATCCAAACTAGATAACATTATCAAGGCTAGAAGAGAGCTCTGATGATATTACCTAATTGTGTAATTAAATGTCTGCAGGAAAACAACCAAGCTCAGAAAGTACCAAGAACCTCAAAGATTTATACTCTAAAAGCTGGAAGGTGTTGATGATACAACCACCTCACCAAAATGGTCAGGTCTCAGGCCTTGAGGAGTTTCAAAGACAAGATGTACAACCATAATCTTGCTGAAATTTAATCTCCACATTTACCCCGTGTTGTTAGGGCTGTGGTTATTGTTTTAAAAAATAGAACAACTCCATGTTATCAGCCTTGTTTAGATGACTGAGATGGCTAAAGAAGAGATTAAGTGAATAAGCAATGGTAATTGTAAGAGTGCAGGTGTTGGGGGGGGTGAATGGGGGAAGAGAGGGGGAGAGAAAGAGAGACAGACAGACAGACAGACAGATAGTCTCTGTGGTTGTTTCCCATTCTTGATCTAAAGTGGTGCCAGAGCCAGGCAGGAGATTCAGACCATTTACATTGTTAAATCACAATTTATTGCTTTGCTTTATGCTGAAGTTCTTTGATGATTTTAAAAGAAAAGCATTCCACAGGTTTTTGTAAAGCTGACCATTTTTTCAACTACAATTCATCCTTTTGCATTTGTATGCCACTTGATCTCTCAGAATTCAAAATGCATACAGAAGAATAATTCAGGCATATAAGTGACTCAGAAATCCAAGAGAATTTGAACCTGTCCAAGCTGAGTCCAATGGCTTAACTAATAGCTCTGCTGGTCTAGAGGGATTTCCATCTCATTTGATCTAACACTATATAGAAAAAAGTTGGTTTTAGTTCATCAGGCTGTTTTTACAGACACTGGAAGAAGTCCCAGAAAAGACAGTAGCAGCCGTAAGGAATTGTACAATCTAATGCTACTTGCATTATCCTAAATTAATCCTTGATAATTCATAATAGAATTACAATGAAACATTTGAGCCCTATTCATCTCAGCTCCAAAACAGAAAACACCCTCCTCATTATTTAACGTTCTAGCACAACATACAAAGGATTCCAGCCAAAATTAATTTTATTTTTTTAAGATGTTTTATTTTTAATCCCTCTTTCTTAGGGACAAGTCAGGGTTCATCGTTTCATCCAATTGGTAGTTTGATTCGTTTGTATGCCATTGTTTTATACAGTGAAAAGGCAAACACACACCTGCGTTTCTTTAAAATTTTGATTTTTTTTTTCAAGAGAAGTGACAAGGAACCAGGAAAATTGCAGCATAATGAAATGAGCTGTAAACAGAGAAGAAAACTCCCAAGTTCCAAAATGGATCAGATCATAGGATTTATGCAAAACACAAATGAAAGCATTTGAACAGGGAAGGTTTGTAAAACAAACCACAATAAAGGAGCCACAACACTCATATTGGATCAGTATCTTTCTATAATTGGCTTTTGCAAATTATACAAATAAACTATGTCTTAAAAAGTTGGGATTAAGCCAGAGTGGAGTCTCCCAATTTCCCATCTAATCTACCAAATACCATTAAAAGAAACCCTTAGTAATGACTTCAAAACGTGGTTCATGGTTTGACTTGGCCAGGTGAAAGACTCTGCTTTGTAATTCAAGAGACATTTTGTTAAGATATAAATGCTCTAAAATTCTTTGCTGGTGTTGCAAATCAGGTAAGGAGAAAGAGCCTTTTTTTGAAGTGCTTTTCCTTGCATTTACGATCAATGCAGATGCCGGTCTAGAAGTGAGCAGGCAAGAGAGAAGGATTTGGGATGAGAGAGTGTGTGGATTTTTTTTTTTTTACTCCTTTGTTCAATTTGGCTGGCATCTTTGGGAGCCAATGGACTGTTACCTTGTTAAACCAGTCCAGCAGAAAACTGTCTCCAGTCAAACAAAAGTGATTTCAGCAAAAGTGTCAGCTCATCCCCTCCCCTCCACTCACTTCAAAGCCTCCATGGGGCTTATGTAAATGCAACCATTATTAAACAAGAGCAATCTACATTATTAAGCCAAGCAGTTGAAGCACTGTCCTCATGTTTTTCTTTGTATTTGTTTGAGGATTTTTTTAAAAAAAAAGTTATCTGCAAATTAATTATCTGGCTGTCAGAGAATGCAAAAGCCTTAACCCATAGATTCTGGAAGAACGTAGGATTATGTCTCAGCAGCTACAATTTTTGGAATATAAACCATCTAAAAGTCTTGCAATTTTGGGGGTGACTACTCTGCACTTCTGTCACTTTAGGTATCACCTAACCTGATCAGTATTTCTTCCTAAAAGTTGGTGAGGAGAATTTATCCTCATACTGCTTGCGACTGAAAGAATAAGGGTGAAGCTTATTTTCTGGACTATTTATTGCATTTTATCCCATTTATTAAAGAGGGAGAGAGAGAGAGGGAGAGAGAGGGGGGGAGAGAGAGAACTGCCCCCAAGCTTATAAATTAAAAGATAAGCAGCAGAAAGTGAGTTTTCCAAGTTCAGAAAGGTGAGTCAGAAATTCTAATTTCTGAGTTTAATATCTTCCATGCATAGAGGAAAAAAACACATTTTACTAGATTCAGTTAGTATATGTTAGATCTATAGACTGCTTTTCCTTTGGAGGCATTTTTTACAACATTCTGATGGGACAGGTGGTTACTAAGAGAGAGGCACTGGCTTAAGGTCACATTGTAAATTTCATGTTTGAGGATAGCCCTGAATCTTGGTTTTCTGGAACTTAGTCTAACACCTTAACATCATACCCTGTTCTATTACATATCTATAGTCTCAGGTTTTGTAGCACACTGGTGTACTCTTTCAGAGCAAGAGTAGATTTTCTTCTTTGTGTAATATGGGAACTGTATTTTACATAGCTACTCAGCATTAAGGATATTGAAGCAAGATATAGCTTTCTTTTCCATTATTTCAACCTACTCACCCCTTATTATTTTTGTAACAACCTTGTGATTGGATTAAGTTAATGCATCAAGACCAACTTCAAATTTATTCAAAAAGTATGAATTATGAGAATTTGACCACACATCTTTTAAGGTCCACCAGAACCAGCACAAACACAAGATATAACACTGATAGAAATCAGCTTCATTTTCTTTAGTTGTAAACTCAAGTCAGCATGTTTACCACTTCTTGAAAAAAAATTCAGCTGTGTTCCCAGAAATCAGTATATAACTTTGATCTGGATACCACAACTTTACTGGACCAGTAAATTCTCTTGTCAAGCTATCAATCTCAAGATTTCTCTGTGAAAGGTGTGAGAAATGCCAGGATGGGATTTTGGATAGAAAACTCATGACTGTGCCAACTCTACAACTATGCTTTTTAGTCATATCCTTAATTGTCAGTGGTAGAACAACACTAATTACTCCAGCTTTCTAATTTATACTAGCGCAAAATTAAATTCATGGCATATGTTTACCTAACCTGCCAGAAAATAAACCCTTTGTTGTTTTCCCCATGAACCTAAAATATGTGCCAGAGCTTCTTTTCCAGATGGAAGCTTTGTTGAACTTTACCTTGCCATGGGGTGGGTTATGGTTAAACTGTGGTGGCAAAAAATTAACCGTTTCACACTTAGAAAATCAAGCTGGTATTATTTTTATGTGCCCCCTAGTTAATCAGAAGTACTTAAAGCAAGGCATTAGGTACTGGTGTTTATTTTTTTTTGGGGGGGGGGGGTACATCCCATTTTTGAATTCTTATTATTCTCTTTCTTCCCAAAGAGAACAAAGCCTGATTTCAAATTCAAATTATTTGAATTTACCAATTCAGGCTCAAGTAATGTCAGGTTTCAAAGCTAAATTGTTCCACCAGATGTTTTATAAAATTATTTAGGGTTAGGGAATTGAATCTAGGCAGAAAGGGAAGATATTAATTGAAACAGTAATAGATGTAAAATTATTCTGTTTTTATTTTATTTTTTAAAATAATTTTGGAACATAAATTTAAGAGTTCTCATGTACACTATCCTTACTCAGCTTTTGTGATCAGACATGAACTGAAATATTTAAATGCAGTTCTAGTAATCCGGAACTACAATCAATTAGGAATGTTTTAAATCCATTATGCATACATGAAATCTTGAATGAAAAGAATTCATTTATTTTCCATCATCCAGTCCAATGTCATACTGTGCTATATCACCCATGTACATTTCATTGATTATTTCACTCATCTACCTTGCAATCTAAGGATCCATCACTAAATATTCAATGTTCATACAATTTCTCTCCCACTTCCAATGAGAATGAAGGAGCCCCTACTTTTATGGGGTTAATAATGTGGAACAATGTGCAATATGAATCTGAGTACAAGACAAGAAAAACAAGAGGAACAACAGAAATCTAGGCTTACGCTTTTCAGAAATGTGGAGAGTAAGAGAAAATGTTAAACCAAGAGCAAGCAATTGTGTTACGTGATGGAAAGGGCACCTTAGTTTTCTACAGGAAGACAATATAAGTCTAAATAGTTATACCATATATATCTGGTGAGGAGCCTGAGATCTGGTGATTGGGAAGAAGGAAATCTCTCTCATGGAGGATGTCAAAATTAGAGCTCTCAATTTCAGGATGGTCATTAGATGGGAGCACAGAAGAAGACTATTTTTTTTGTATCTCTCTGCTGTTGTCTAGTGGTTTTTGTAGCTGGAAACTGGTAGCCCTTCAAATATGCTGACAGCTGATATTAATAGTGTTGGTTCTTTTATATGTGGCAAGCTTATCACTCCCTGGCTAACAAGATTATATTATGCATTAATAACTTCTGAAAATTCATGGTGGAACTGACTCAGCCTTGAGAAAAAGATGAATGTGCTAACTGAAACCCTACTGATTGCATCAGTTTGCATCAGATATATCAACTTATCTGTAACTTGATAGGACTTCTCATTTTGAGGAATGCAGTGTTCTACATGAGTAGTTTGCTCTGACCTCAAGAAACAAGCTCTCTATTTCAGTGGTTGGTTGTACACATACTTCTACTGTATATCTCAGCTGGATAAAGTGCTTCTGATCATCTGACGAACTTGATAATATCCATCTCTACCTCCCACCTTATAATTTCATAATCACATGAATATACCAACATGTATCAAGCCAACATGTTGTCCATTTCTTGAACTGCAGTTCAAGAAAAATTTATATTACAGCTGTTGTCCGCTTTAAAGGTGTTATAATTCTTTCTGCCCAAATAAGAATATTGGTCTTTAAATTGTTTTTATAAGACTGTACTTTTATAGGGGAAAATGCATAGTTTTAAAAATAGTGGTGTTTTTTTTTCCAACAAGCAAGGCAACACTGCTCATGACTGCATCTCATTTGGCAGTGCTAACTGCAATTCATTTTCAAACCATTGTGAAATATTCTGTTTTACTTGAAAAAAAGAAAAAGCAGAGAAGGCAGTGACATCTTTGAACCAGTTACCTGTTTCAGTTACCTGAAACAGAATCTAGGTAAACTGCAAGGGACAGAAGACACTGGTACCTGCTTTGACAGGTAGAACAAGGCAGTTATTCCAAGGTACTTTAACACTATTTAAACTTTGAAGTCATATACAAACTCTCTGGTTCCTGCTTTATTTTAGTTGGAGAAGGACAATAGTAGGAGTCTGATCTAATACTGTGTTGCCTATTTTACTGCATTTTTTGCACTATAACACTCTCCAGACAATAAGATGCACCTAGCTTTTGTGAAGGAAAACAAGAAATAAAAATCTGCCTCTGCCTCCCAGCAATTTGCTTCCTTGCAGCAAACAGCCTGGTTAGCTGCAGCACAGCCTGATTTAGCACGAGCAGCTGATTGGCAGTTGGATCGGCCTCCTGGAATACCACCTATCAGCTGTTCCAGACTGCGGGGATCGCCGCCACCTATCGCCACTACCTATCGCTGCCTCCACGCACCCCATTTTCAGCTTCCCCACACTCTATTTTCAGCCTATTCCAGGCCCTTGCAGTGACAGTGATAGGAATGCACAGAGGCTGTGTGAAATGGGGTGCGCAGAGGCGGCGATAGGCAATCGATGGCAGTGATCCCTGCAACCTGGAACGGGCTGATTGGTGGTATTCCAGGAGGCCGATCCAACCACCGATCAGCTGCTCATGCTAAATCAGGCTGTGCTCAAGCTGACCAGCTTGTTTGTTGTTTGCTGCAAGGAGGCAAATTCTGGGAGGCAGAGGTCAAAAGGTAGGGGCCAAATGGACTTCAGCAACAACTTCCAAAGGCAAGCTGTTCCACTGGCTAATTGTCCTCACTGTTAGAAGTTTCTGTCAGGATTCCAGCAGTTACCCCAATTAAATCATGAGTCTCAAGCCAAACTTCCAAAACTTCAAAAGGATTTATTGGAAGTTAACATGTCTGGCACTGCCTGGATGTAGCCAACTCTGAGGCACATAATTCATTGTCACCCTTGACCCTGATTTCCCCCCACCCCCTGAGTGTATCATAATTCATATTCTCCAATGGGACGCATCCACAGTCAAGAGTCATCAATCATGTTCTCCAGCTAGATTTTTGCACGGCAGAAACTTCAGTCACCTAGTTACTATCTCTGAAAAACTATGTATGGAATGCACTTTTGATTTCCTAGCTGCTGAACTGTTCTTTCAAACCCCCTTTCCACCTCCCTTTCTGTTGGCAACTCTAAAATGACCATAGAAATATTTTATGAGTTGACAGTTTATCCTTAATTTCAGGTTGCTTCTCTCCCTGATTAGTTTCCATCCATTGTTTCTTATCCTGCCTTCTGGTAGCATGGAAAATAAATTGACCCCTTCTTTGTAGCAGCCCCTCAAATACTGGAGTAATGCTATCATGCCACCCCAGTCCTTCTTTTCTGTAGACTGGCCATACCCAATTCCTGCAATCGTTTCCACATGTTTTTGTCTCCATGCCGTTAATCATTTTGCTCTTTGCACTTTTTCCAAAGTCTCAACATCTTTTTTGTAATGAACAAGGCTTACCTAGAATAGGATCAAAACTGCTCTTTCAGAGAACTATATTACTGCCTTCATTATGGAATATCCAGTTCTATATAAAACATGCACACACATGCCTGGTTCATTCGATATTTTAACCATAATGTGATTAGTCTGATTTTGGCTGATGATATTATGTAAATTCAGCAACTTTGGTTGGTGAACCCTAGTTTATAGCCTGTACGGTATTGTTCAGTCATTTATGATTTATTTAATAAATTGTGGTTCAGGCAGCTTCTGGGAACTCATTAATAGTCTAAACAATGTAATTATTCAGGGAGGTTACTAGACTACTTTCTGTTTTCAGAGGTCCCTCTTCTTGAAGTGTCTCCAAGAGCTGAAGGAAGCGGGAGATTGTCAATGCTTGGATTTAGCATTATAGATAATATATGCCCACTAGAAGTCATTTGCATGAACTCAATGGCAGATATACCAAGCCACTTCTAGATGAGGTATTTCATTGACTGCAGTTGTCAGCCAAACTCTTAATCACAAAGACTCCCAAATTTATTTATTTTTTAGGAATGTTGCCATCTCTGGCCTTTAATTACTTTCCATAATTCAGGAAGAGATTGTATCACTTGATTCATGTCCTCCTGAAAGGACACCAGAAAAGGCTTTCAAGGAGGAACAATGTGATATTCTTCCTTAGTAAGGAAAAAATGCTAGCTGAAGAATTTTATTATTTCAACATTTCAGCCTTTTACAATTTGCAAATAGGGTCCTTGAAATTACTTTTCATAACCAAAATAAAACTCCTAAAATCAATAGAGTAATGAATTGGAAACAATAGAAGACAGGAATCCAGAAAAGACTTATCCAAAAGACAGAGCCATGATAATGGTTATTTATTGTGTCCATATTATATATTCCTCCTGTCCGTATTACAAACAGCTTCCAATTTCTATGACAAAGGGATATGGGAGATCTTAAGGACAACATAAGGGATCCTGGGTGGATTTCAAGTTGGAGGGGCGTTGTTCACTTCAGGGACTGGCTTCTCTAGTTATTGTGGTTGTACATGATGGGGTACGTGGCAATGAAGGCCTAACAATTCCTTAGATTTTCCATAATGTCCCAGAACAGCACTTAGAGGGATTATGGGAAATTAAATGGATAACTAGAATTAGCTGCCTGCCATTGTTTAAAGTATACTGATACATAGCAGTATGGTAGCACTAGGAATAATATTACTACTATAATAGTGATAATAGTAATATTAACAATAATAGCAATAGCAATAGCACTGAGACTTATATACAGCTTCACAGTGCTTTACAGCCCTCTCTAAGTGGTTTACAGAATCAACATATTGCCCCCAACAATTTGGGTCCTCATTTTACCCGCCTTGGAAGGATGGAAGGCTGAGTCTGGTAAGATCTGAACTGCCTGCACTGCAGGCACCTGGCTGTCTGCAGAAGTAGCCCGCAGTATTGCACTCTAACCATCGGATCACAACAGCTTAGTAGTAGTAATGGATACAAAGCCAGAATTGAGAAGACAGCAAAGGATAGCAAGTGCTGTCTCTGTAAAGAAGTTAAAGAAACAGTTGATCACTTGGTTAGTCACTGATAACTACAAGCAACGGCATGACAAAGTAGCAACAATTGTACATTTGCAAGCAATACTATTTGCTTGCAGGCAAAAACTGGTGGGACCATAAAATGGAGAAAATAATAGAAAATGGAGAAACTAAAGTGCTCTGGAACTTTAGAATTCAAACAGATAGGCACCTGCACATAACACTCCAAATGTAACAATTGTTGATAGGAAAGACAACAAAATCTGAATGATGGACAAGGCAGTACCTGAAAACAGCAGAATAGGAAAAAAAACTAAAGACAAAAAAGTACAAAGACATGCAAACAGAAATAGAATGACTGTAACAAAAGCAACCAAAGGTAGTAACAGTAGTAATTGGCCCCTTGGCTACGATCCTAAAACAATTGGAGCACCAGAATAACAGGGTTGGAAGGGACCTTGGAGGTCTTCTAGTCCAACCCCCTGCTCAGGAAGGAAACCCTATACCATTTCAGACAAATCATTATCCAATATATTTTTAAAACCTTCCAGTGTTGGAGCATTCACAACTTCTGGAGGCAAGTTGTTCCACCAATTAATTGTTCTCAGATTCTTCCTTAGCTCTAGGTTGGTTCTCTTTTTGATTAGGTTTCCATTACTTGCGTCTTGTCTTGCTTTCAGGTGTTTTGGAAAATAGGTTGAATGCCTGTTCTTTGTGGCAGCCTCTTAGATATTGGAACACTGCTATCATGTCACCTTGAACTAAACATACACAATTCCAGCAACCATTCTCTATATGTTTTAACCTCCAGTCTCTTAACCATTTTTGTTGCTGTTCTCTGCACTTTTTCTAGAGCCTCAATAATATCTTTTTTACATTGTGGTGACCAAAACTGGATGCAGTATTCCAAGTGTGGTCTTACCAAGGCATTATAAAGTGATATTAACACTTCACTTGATCTTGATTCTATCCCTCTGTTAATGTAGTCTAGAACTGTATTGGCTTTTGGGGGCAGTTGCATCACACTGCTGGTTCATATTTACAGTACGTGGTTGTCCACTAGTACTCCAAAATCTCAGTTATTACTATTAAGCCAGATACCACATATACTATACCTGTGCATTTGGTTTTTCTTGCCTAAATGTACAGAACTTTCACCACCGAACACCAGTTGCAAAAGGCAGCTTTATTCAGAACTCCTGTCATGATACCTGTAACACCATCAAACATCTACATCTGCCTACCCCAGGTCCTTGGGAAAGATTCGATAGGTGGACAAAAATGCCAAATCCAGTCTGAACATCTGGCTGACTGTGCTGTGATGAACCATTATAGCAATGCCTTGTGGCAAAAGGCCAGAGTCAGCATAAGGGTTGGTGGTATGCAAAATAAATACAATTATTCCTCAATCCATTCTGAAATAAGTTAAAAAGTCTAAGCCACTCCCAGAGCCACTTAGGTGAGGCAGGTGGTATGAAAAGATAGGCAGTAAGAAAGTTAATAAACAAAACTACCAACCCCCCAAAAGTCTTTGTATAAAAATATAAAAAGTCAGCATTACATAGAATGAAAGTATTTTAGTTACTATAAAACCAAGATGATAACTCTTTTATGAGGAACTGTTATGAGATTCTCACCCATACAGGTGATTAAAACTATTACGTCTGGGTTTGGCTGAAAGAAAAGAATGCACTGAGCTGTAATTCCCTGCAGGCTTTCAAAGCAGCCGAAACTTTATTTAAAATATACGGGGACCACACTGAAGTATCATGACAGGGAGAGAGAAAGCAAGGCCTCTCTAACTAACCAACCTCCTGTAATCATGAAATATGGCTCCAAAATGATTTGAAAGAATTGATAGTGTCATGGGTTTCTTTGCAAACACAATTATATTACCACCTGTTGGGAAAATGTAAGGAGAAGTAAGTTCAGAGAGATGTTTTCCCTTTTAAAAAATATCTGACATTCGATATTTTGCAATGTTGAGAGTCCACAGCTGATCACCTCTTGATTAGTACCTAGTATGATTCGGTATATCAGTTAAATTAGATCTACTCTTTTAATTGAAGTAAGCTTTGTCAGCCTTGTAAAAAATCATTTCTGTCCCAATTTCGCCTTTGCTTGCCAGATTCTCTTAGGAAAGACGTGCAGTGCAGAAATTTAGTGAATTAAAATAGATTAATTTGATTCCTTTGCCATCATCCATAGATCAGATGAGGAGAAAAAAGACAATTTCCAACACAAATGTTTTCTAAGAAGAGTTAGTTTTCATCTGTCTTCCTACCACATAAGAAGATGAAAATTGTTTTCACTGAGTGGGTCAAACTGAAAATGTAGCTGAGAGGCCTTTGGAACTAAATATTCATTTAGATTTTCCTCCTTCGTACTATTTATTCATATTACAGCCTACATTAAAGTATTTCCTCTCTGTTCCATTTGGTTTTTCCATTCAAATCAATGGTCCAAGAGCAGAAACAGGCAAAATCAGAAATGTTCAGAGATCCTTGGGGCTTATGTTTTAAGGAATTAGTTTTTCTGCCTGGGATTAAAAGGGTTAATGCATCTGACTTGTTCTAACACAAAATTATGTTTAGTTAACCGTAATCCATCCTTCACCTGTGGGATGCAGGATAACTGTACCACTCATAAGATAGATACATTATGTGGCAAAACCAAGTTGGGATTTAAAATGGTGGACTCTGTTTAATATTATCCTCAATCTGGGGCCTGATTTGGTTTATTAAAGCCAATAGGACCAAGACAGTTGAAATCCACATAAATTTAAGGATGGACTATCACCCCTAGCCTGTCATTGTTAAAGGGTCCTTTCTGACTCGGGGAGCGAGTCCAACTGCCATAGTGTCTCCCATAGTGGATTCCTTCTTTCTTTTAAAGGGATGAATGGGTAATGGAGCCATAGAGTTGAGGCATTTGTTTAAGATTCTTAGGCCTGAAGGTTAAGGGTTTTCTCACTCTCTCCTTCTCCTGCCCTAGGGCAGAAGCTACCTCATCTATCTCACCATTGAATTATTTGCCCAGTCATTCTTAATCCAATAAGGAAAAAAAGGAATGTTCACAAGCCTTTTCATAGTCTGATTCATCTTAACTCAATTTAGGATGGGATAGAGAACCCTTCCCATCCACTGGAACCTGGATGAAAGTAGTATGCAGAAAATGAAGGGCAATCTGTGTGAAATGGTTCTAATGATTGAGTCTGTGGATGGCTGTGGGGGTGTCATGAGAAATGGGAGGTGGAGTGATTTGCATGTGTGAATGGCTGGCACAGACTAAACATCACTGAACTTTTCACATGGAGTTCAGATAGAATGGAATTCACATACCTGATGGCCTGTATGGTGGCATTCTGTCTGAGTGATGATAGATGAGCCAGCGCTTCTAACCCTAAACTCTTGTTGTTTTTTTACATCTGTATAGAATTTTAGCAGGCGATGCTTTCTCTATCAACATACCAGAAAAAAAGATCAGACGTAGGATTCTTGTGTGTTCTGTGGCTGTTAAGGACTCTGTAGTCCACTTAAGACAAATGGTATGCATGGCTAAAAAGTAGACGTAAAGATTAAAAAGAATGGATTATTGTAAATAAAATAAGAGATCTTAAGAGATTATTAATATAGACATATATATAATACAATATATGATATATATATTTGTTGATGCAAAATTGTCATGAATATAAACGTGATTTGTATTTTTGAAAATTACAATAAAAACAAATTTAAAAGAAAAAAAAATGCTCTTAACATTATTACTCTTTCCTCTGAAGCAATCCTTTATTTAAAAATGCATTTAAGGCTAGTAGCATCAAAGAAGCACTTTCTTGGATGAATTAGGAACCTATAAACTGATGCAAAACTAGAGCTATATTTCTCCACAGCCCTGCAATGTACTAGCCTTTATGCAAACTCCTGGTTGGATTCAGGCATTGCATTAAACCAGAATGAAGTTTATTTGGTTTTGGTTTAATGTGATAAATAAGTGTAGCCATTACTAATATGTTATTAAGGTGTGATATTTCATATTTATGCATGGATCTAAATTTTGTGGTTTCAAATCAAGACCAGTGATTTATTGTGTGGCTTATTCAACAGTGGTTTGCAAAATTATGGCTTAGCATAGTATGTGAGCTCGCAATAGGAACAAATGGACTCAATCCAAAGTTACGATGTGATCCATGTAGTAAACTCCCACATTCTTTTACTTATTTTGAGAAACGTCCAGTTAAAGGGGTAAGAGCATGACTAAATTAAATATCCTCTCCTTCAAATAAATATTTTGTCCTGCAGAGATCCTCAACCTAGCATTTTCCAGATAAACTATACTACATCTTCTGTCACCCTCAGCTATCCCACCTTGGCTGTGCTGAGTGGATTGTCTGTTTACCATTCATGAAATCTAGGAAATCCTAAACTGAGGAAGATGGAAAGAGAAAGAATAGCCACCCATCTCACTTTTACATGACTACAAGCAGTTTACATTTCCATTATACATTCCCATTATATTTTATTATTTATTGATTAAATGTATATGCCACCATGTCACTATCAAGAAGTCAACAACACTGGGTGACTTTATTTATTAACTTGCTTGCTTGCTTACTTACTTACTTACTTACTTACTTACTGAATCTGGGGGAATATCCAAGCTATGTAATTAAAAGAAATATCCTAAGACATTAAAAGTATTTAAAGGAGGGAATTTCAGGGTTGCAGGCTAAATTATGAAGTTTTAAAAAATATTCTGGAGGAAAGTGGTGACCAGGCACTTCTCTGTTCTGTTACCTCCATGAACTCCCTGGGAGTCAGGCACAATTGACTTTAGTGGGTCTTCATCCTGCAGATAATGTCAAAGCTCTGGCCCAGTTTTGGCAGTTCAGCTGAAGAGTATAGAGGGAGAGAGAGCTCAGAAACATTGAGCTTATCTCAGCAGGCATCTAAAAAATAGGCAGTTTTATGGTCTTTTCATCTATTGTTCCTTGCAGCTCTAATTGTAAAGGTCTAAAAGAGTTAAATATATCCATTAATAGAAACATTGCAGCTACCATACTGAGATTTCTGTGTCACCCCATTCTGGACTGGCTTCTTCCTCTATCAAGTTAAAGAGGAAAAATAAAATAGTGTTTTAGGATAGTACCGCTAGGAATGAGGAATTAAGCTTGACTGTAAATTATGATGAAATCTATATGCTAATTCAGTACAGACAGAATCAAGCATAACCAATGTTTAATCCTATACAAACACTGCCCCTCCAAGCCTAATAAACAGTCAAAACATTCCTGCAGAGTTTACAGGTGCCATTATTTTTCACTTATCTGTTTTATTTGCAGTGCAATTTTATATGTGGTTACTCAGCAAATCAAGGGCTTAGTTCCAGATAAATGGGTATGAGGTTTCAAATGGTGCTTTTTAAAAATTAAATAGAACATATCTGCTCCCCCATTCTTCAAATAAAGTTCAAGGCGCTTAACAATAAGGGGAAATCATCACACAGAAAAATGCCTCCAAAAACTAAAAAAACCTCCCATTTGGAGCTTCGTGGAGAAGAATTGAGGGAGAGAATCTGGTTTGAATTCTCTCTCCTCCCCCCCCCCTCTTTTTTTTTTTGTTCTTTTTTCATTTTCCGTTTTGGGTCCTGGACGACTATGAAGAAAGTTGAAATACTGTAAACAGAATGGAATATTTAAATTGTCTTCGAACAAAAACTCTGTTCCACCTTCCCCCGTTTTTTTTTTTTTAAATCCTCACAGTAAATAAGACACAGTTCTGTCTCTTGAGAATAAAGAGCCGTGTTTTATTTACGTGAGGATTATTTACCTCTGACAGATTAAAACTTTCGGATTAGAGAGCGGGGTGGCGGGGAAAGAGGGCAAAATGTGTATGAATTTGATTTTTAATAAGGCAGACCCCCCTAACCTTGATTGACAGAGGGAAAACATTTCTAGAAAGCAGCTCTGGGAAACTCATTTGAGCAATCCGAGGGCTTTAGACAACAACAGAACCGACACAAAGCCATTTTATTCCCGCCGAAATTCTCTCCACAGCGCTGCCTTTAATCCCGATCGAGCCTCAACAATTTTGGACCATCAAATGGGGGCGGCAATTCAGTCCAAGTCTCCGATACTGGGGTGGGCAAGAAAACCTGGCCCCCTCTCTCTGGAGACCTGGTAGAGAATGACCAGGCTTGGGTGGGTGGGTGGAACAACAACAACTAGCTATGCTCCTTCGTTCCGGCGGAACGCCCCGAGACTTTAGGTCAGACTGAGTAAAAGCATCCTCTGGCACAATTATACAGGATCGAATCAGATTTCTGAAAGGTGTGTGCGTGTGTGTGTTAAAGAAAGCGTTATCTTCTCCGTTTTTTTTAAATTAAATTTTAAAAAAGGGTGGGATAGGGAAGTATGTCGACCTGTCGGATTCCCGAAAGCTTTAAGATGTGTCAGCACAAACGGAGAGAGGCCTCTCTGGCTTTGAAGGTGGATTACACACCGTAGGGCAGAGCTGGTAGTAAGGGAGCTCCTCTCCCCTCCTTCGGCGCAAGAGAGAGAAATCGCGGGTGTGATGAAAGGCGAGTCTCCCGTCCACAATCACGCTTCCTAACGCCTCTTTCGCCCGTCCCAGATTCTTCCCCAACCTTTGGCTCCGTCGACCCTCGGAGCCGCTGGCCCGGCCATTCCGGCTAAAGGGGGAGATAAAAGCAGGTTTTGAACAGGTTTCATTCCTCCAACCTCCTTTCCTTTTTTTTTTTTAATTTAAAATCGGGAATGTGACGTTGGGCCAGAGTAGGTGCCTCTGTTGAATTCCTGCAAAAGGGAATCCCAACGCGGTGGAACTCCCTCTACTTATCTATGGAGATTCTCAGCCATCCGAGTCATAGTTGTCCCAAAGGTGCTTTCTTCCTCTTTTCCTTCTACTCTTTCTTCTTCGCAACTGGACTTCTTGAAGCTTCTTGGAGGAGAAGCAAAACGTCTTCAAAGAAAAACCAGAAAGTCCAGTTGCCTCTTGAAAAAAAAAAAAAAGCACCTTTGGGATCTCCCTTCTCTCGGAGGCCGCGGAGTGAATAGAAGCGGGGCTTTTCGAAGGCCCTGGTGGTGGCCCTCGCCAACCCCATCCTGCGGAACTCCTCCCCCAAAAAAGTCCCAAATTCTTCCACGCACCGCGACTACCTCACTCGGATTCCAGTCGCGCGCGCTGGATTTAACTTGCACCCAGATCAGCGTGGGTAGATTAATCCTTTCAAGAGCTCCAAGCCACACACATAAACGATCCCCTGGTTCCCCCCCATTTACGACAGCCCTGTAAGGTAGGTGGGTAGGTGGAAATTTGGTTTTGTTTCAGAAACGGGAGACATTTAACAGACGCCTGTTTAATGGGCTGGATTCAAGTCAGAAATAAATAAACAAACCAAGCAGAAACACCTGCCAGCTATGTTCTTATGGCCTGCTAAACCAGGTTTTGCTTAATTGTGGTTTGTTTAAGCAAAATGGATTCAATTCACAACAATGCATTTTGTCACAAACTGTGGTCTACTAAGGAGGGTGGCTGAGTTCTTGCAAGAGAGGACAGCACAAAGGGGTTTAGGTTAAGATACAGGATCAGACCTGGTTTTGCCTGACCAAGTACACCTGCGTAAGGTTTTTTTCCCCCTGCACTTCTCTTAAAAAGGCCAGATTTGGAGCACAATTCTAAATTCCCAAATGATACTCATTAATCCAGCAGAAAGCTATTAGTACTGAAAATATAGACCGAAAGGGATCACCACCCATTTCAAATATGATCAAACAAGTATTCCCATAACCAAGCAATAGATTAAATTAACCTGAGTAAATCAAATAGATTAAATTAACCTGAGATCCAAATCACTTTGTTTGCTAAAACATGGGTTATTCTGGAAGTCCTTTAATGACATGTTGTCTGAGGGGGATACAATGCCATGAATACCACTGTGGGTTGAAATTATCATAACTGATGTTATTGTATTATTCATTATTGAGTGAATAACAGAACTATAGTATAAAAGTCTCAAAAACAAACAAAAACTAGTAATTTGCCCTCTTAAAACATCAAGAGGCTCTTGATGTAAACCTTACATTATCTTCATTAGCCATACAATTAATATTTGTTTGCAAATGAAAAAGCAAATTTACCTATGTATGGAAAGATTCCTATTAATTAAGCAACTGGCTAATTTTAATCTCAGGATGTATTGATCTTGGTCAGAGAGGATTCACTAGCCATTGGCCTTATTTGGAAATAAATAACAAAAAAGAATGACTTATATCATAGTGAAAATGTCATGAGCACTAGGTACATAAGGAGTCAGATAGATGTGTGTATGTATAGCACCCCAACAGGCTTTGATAACCCACAAAGAGTCTTCTTCACTTGTCAATTTTCTCAGAAGCTGTTCAAATAAGTAAATACATTTATTATTGTAACAGCAGGTCATAAAATAGGAATGCCATAAAATACAGCAAAATAACAATAAAACAACAAAATAATAAACTAGAGTAATAGAAATATTAGATGTCAGAAAGTTACAACACAATAAAGTCAGAACTTAAGAATTTCTTTCTAGGGCTAAATGACAAAGGAGCAAAAATAGCAACTTGGTTGCCCATGGTTGGAAACACATCTGCAAGGAGATAATTCAGTCATTCAAGGTTCAGGAGCCCTTGACACCATGTGCCATTAATAATTTCCCCTGCTCTCATCTTAAATGGGGCTGTAGAGGTCACAATGAATAATGTCCTCCACCTGAGAGTAGGAGAATATTGGGTACTTCAGGGTTCAGAATGGGGGTAGGATGAGAGAGAAAACCAGTTTGGGGTAGTAGTTAAGGCACCAGGCTAAAAACTGGCAGACCATGAGTTCTAGTGCTGCCTTAGACACAAAACCTGATTGAATGACTTTGGGCCAGTCACTAACTCCCATCCTTAGAAAGAAAGGCAATGGCAAACCACTTCTGAAATTTTGTTAAGAAACCTGCAGGGACTTATCCACAGAATTGTCTAGAGTCAAGATCGACTCAAAGGCACTTAATAAGTAAAAAAAAAAATGGGGGTGGCAGCATATGTGATAAGAGGTTTGATTGAGTCCAACCAGAACCTTCCTCTCAGATGTGTTGTTGTCTAGCTATGCGCAGAATATGTTCATTTAGGAATGGATAGTTCTGGAGATACTTGAAGGTTTGGGTTTCCTCCCAGGCCATGCCACTGGAAGGGAGGGAAACCTGGTAGTTTCCAGAATCAAACCTGCCAAATTAGAGGTGTTTCATTGTGGTTTGGGCATAATGGTTTACAGGAAGCATGCCTGCTTGGGAGCAGGATCATCCCAGAATATGTTTCTGGTTCAGAGATTTCCAGGAAGTGCTGGACTGCCCATCCACTCCCAAGAATGGCATGATCTGGAGGGAAGCAAAAAGTTCTAGAGTGCTCTAGCTCTCTTGATAGCTTCTGCACATCACTAATGTTGTGAAGAAAAAGTGAAGAGAAGGCTAGGTATGCTGCTTTGACCTCTTGCAGAGATACAAACATAAATTGACAGTATGAATATACAGCAAATCATCATACTAAGCTATGGTACAATTTATTTGCATGGACAAATCATGTTAGGTAACCCAACTGTTCTTTGTTAACCTAGATTTAGGATTTAGCCTATTGTCTAAACTTAGCCATGGAATAGATCCACTTATCCGCGAAGGCCTGACCGTTTGCTCAGAAACCTTAAACTGCATGAAGCATTATGGTCATGAGACATATCTATCTCAAAATGTTGAATTGGATTAATGAGGGCATTTGCCTCTTGCTGCAGTCCTCTTTGTGAAATATGTAGGAGCATCTTGGAGTTACAAAACAATATGTTGCATATTTTCTTAAGAACTGGTACTCCAAATGTCCTATTGCATCTGGACAACATGAGTAAGGGAGAGTCTTTTGAATTTACAAATAGGTTTGGGCTTTTTCTGAAAAAGTCACAAAGCTGTTTTCCACTAAAATTGAAGCATTCAAATTCAAATGTGTGACATTTGAAATAAGCCTCCAGTCATATTTACTCTGAATATGCACACCTTTTGCAGTCCAACACAATGGATTGAAACGAGGATATTTCTTTTACTGCCCTTCTTCTCTATGTAATTTTATGGCATGGTTTATTCAACTCCAGATCTATAAGCGGGAAGATCAGAAAGAGCAGTTCTGTGGCAAACAAGGAAAAAAAATTGATTTACATATATTTTAAGGCTTGTAAGATATAGCTCAAGGGGAAGTTATACAATGTTTTAAAATTTGAATGTATATACAGAATAAAAAAATGTAGACAGAAATCACATGGCACATTAGAAACAAACTCATGGTACATTTGGTCACCATAACACCCCCGGTTGAGAACCACTGATATATAAGGTTTCCAAAAGTTGCAATTAATATCTGGACAATTAACTTAAGAGCAATCTCCAACTAAATTTGTCCTGGATCAGGGCCCTTCCCTTTCTTAGTCTTTGAAATCAAGGAACATAAAAGGACATCTTAGGTTTATGGCGATATGCACCCTCATGTTGTCCACAAAGTCATTAAATTGATATTTTACAAATATTATGCAAAAACCAGTCAGCCTCTGGTGACTAAGTACTCCATGTCATTTCCCTATAATTTTTATTTAAAAAATGATAAACTCCTAGACGGGGACTTTGCTTGGTCCCAAGCCTTCTTCAAAAAGGAAGTATTTTCAACTTGTTATACTCATTTTTTTAATTCGATTAGTTCCAATTTGATTAGTTCCCCGGACAACCTGCCTGAATAGAAAGACGGGCTAGAAATCGAATGCGGAATAATAATTTTTTTTAAAAAAACGATGTTTTAAGGACGGGGAGATTTCTTTTACTGCATTTTTTTCCTCAATGTCATTTTATGGCACGGTTTATTTTATCCACCTCCGGATCTATAAGCAGGAAGGTCAGCAAGAGGCAGCAGTCCAATTGGTGAGGCTACAAGACTTCAAAATTTTGGAAGCGCGAAACTCCCGCAGGCGCTCCTGGGGGAAAAGTTGGTTGCTCGTTCACCCGGCGGGGTGGGGGGTGAGGGGAGAGTGAGAGGAATACAAACGCGTCGCGAGTGGAACTTCCGTGCAGCGCAACCTGCAAGTCGATCTCGCAGAAAACTGACCAAGGAGAGAGATTCCACCTAGAAACGAGGAGACATTTTCCGACCGTGAGAACCACCCATCCAATGGAACGGCTCTGTGGGAGCTTCGTCACTGGAAGCTTTCAAGAAGAGACTGGACCTCCACCTGTCAGAAACGGTGTAGGTAGGGTCTCCTGCTTGGGCGGGCGGGCGGGGAGGGGAGAGGGTGGGACTAGATGACCTTACAAGTTCCCGTCCAACTCTGCTGCTCTGTGTTCTCTTCTCCCTTCCCTGAAGCTTTTCAAAGCTCCACAGCAAGCCTACCGGGGGAAAAAGGGAAACCCAACAGGCCAGGGGGCTTTCCCCTCTCTCTTCTTTTGCCTTGAAAAGAAAAGGAAAGGAAAAGAAAAAGGAAGGGGGCATGAACAAGAACCCGCTCCGCGCCAGGTAGCCGCTCGCGCCAGCCAGCCAGGCAGAAGAAGCTCGGCGCTGAAGCCGAGAGGAGAAGAGAAGGAGGAGGCAAGCCTGAAAGAGGCCGAGCAGCTCTTTTCTGCGCAGGCGCGGGGCTCTGTCGCTCACCCTCTAGCCCAGGTGGAGCGCTTTGCCCGGGACTCCAGTTAAAAGTAGTAGCTGCTGCTGCCGCCGCCGCCTGGCCTTCCAGTCCCCTCCCCCGCCCGCTCCGTTCCCTTCGTCAAGTCCCCCCTCTCGGCGGCTCATGGCTCTCCTGGGGAGAATCGACTGGCAGGTAAGGCGGCTTGTTTTTCCCCTGGAGGAGGAGGAGGAGGAGGAGGAGAGCGCGTTGCTGGGGAGAGAGAGGGAGAAAGGGGAGAGAGGAGGAGGGGGAGGCGGACGCTCGTGGGGACCCCCGCTTGCCCTGCGGAGCCCCGGCGCTTCTCTGCCAAGCTCCGGGGGAAGAAAGCTAAGCGGTTTCGGCGAGCTTCTGGCTTCCCAAAAAGAGAGGCGAGGCTTTTCCCTGCAACTTCTCCGGAGCCTTCGCGAGCACGTGGCGGGCGGGACGTCCAGGGGACCGGAGGGGCTATTCCCCCGCCTGGTGCTGGGAAGGGAACCCCGCACCGTCTCAGCTGGGGGAGGACGGGGAGGGAGCGGTGCGGTCCTCGTCTAGCGACGGCAGGGCGGGTTGTGGGGTGGGTGGGGTGGGGGTAGGGAGGGATCCTTTCCTTTCGCTCGGCCCGGCTTGACGGTTTGACAAGGCGGCTCCGGCCGCTCCATAGTGCTTTTTTTTTTTTTTTACTCCTAATAGTAACTAACTCCGGTGGAACTCCCGGACGGGAGCTGCTCCTGCTTAAGTGGGAGAGCTCGTAGTTGTTGCTTCCAGCAAAGAGCAACTGATTGAGGATATTAGAAGACGAGGGGCGCCAGTCAATCCCTCAAGGCAGACCCAAGGCAAAACACGAAGGCCACCCCTAAATTATTGGAACTTACAAAGGGGCTGTAATACCGGGAGCCAGGAGGGATCCAAGCCACCTGCGAGCTTCGAGGGCTGGGGAAAGGGGGTGATGATGGCGGTTTGCGATCTCCAACCGCGTCCAGCCAAAACTGCTGAAATCTGGCGAAAGGGAGCAACTTCATTCCGTTGAGCTCGGCTCTTCCGTGGGGCTGACAGCTCCGATCGGCCTGAAAGCCGGGGGGATTCTCTCGTTGCAAATAATGAAGGGCGGTCGAGGCTGGACGGTCTTCTCGCCGTTTTGAACCGGGGCAAGATCTCTTTAAACTCCCTTTCTCTTTCCATCTTGGCAGTTGCGGCCAACTTATGGCGTTAATATTTAAACAAAAAGAGCCAGTGCGTTCCTTCCCCCCCCCCGCACCCTTTAAGTGGCTGCGTTCATACGATAAAGGTAACGTTGGGAGAGTTTTTAACTCGTTTCTATTTGGGGAGGGTGGGGAATAACTTAGCTTGTTTGCGTGAACTGCTCTTTGGTATGGAAACTTACGTGCAAACTCAACAAAAACGTGTATCAAATATGACTTTAGGTAAGGGGCAAAAATTGTATTCTCGGGATACATTTATCCACGGTTGGTTGCACCAGAACTCAAGCTTCTGGATTTGCAGGAAACCCTAACCCTAAAGTAAGCCGGAGGTCGAATAACTGTGGTTGGCTCATTTGTGGTTGAGCTCTCCTGAAGTTGGTGGGGCCCCTGAGGTCAAAATGGGCAGAGGAATTGGCTATCTTCCACTGATTTTTGAAGGAACAGCCCAACATTCACCTGCTGACAGGAGTGGCTGGAACTTCCTGGCCAGAGATAAAGGAAGTTTTTTTTTTTCCTCATGTCATTCTGTTCAGTTTAGTTTTTGGTGAGTCCCACTGAAAGCAACATTTCTCCCTTTAGAATCAAAATGGACGAAAGCAGCCCTGGGTTGTTTTCTGAACCACAAGGAACAACTCTAAGCAGTTGTTGAGGGTTTAGAGAAATTTACGCAAGGAAAGGGCCGGAATAGCGATTTCTTGATTCATGCTTTCTTTGCGCTTCCAGGATGGCTGGGGAATGATGAAAATTGTGATTCCAGACACCTGCAGAGCCCAGGGATAGGCAAAAAATATTGCTCCTAGCCTTCCGTGAAAAACTGGAGGTTTGATGTGCCCGCTCCATCGCTACCTGTTTGCAAATGAAGTACAATTCTAGCTTAAAGTTAGCAACCTCCTCAACCTTTACAGTTTCTCTGAACCATTCTCCAATTTTCACTCTTCTACAGGGCAAATATAAGAACAAAAAGCATACTTCAAAAATTTTCTGTCCCACTTCATATTGCATATTGTCAAGAATCCACTCATTTCTCAATATTTTCAGGGTTTGAGAATTGTACAATGCCTTTCCTGGGGAAGGCAAACTCATTACTGACTTGGTTAATGCCAATAAGTAGTTCATTGGTTTCAGTTAATACTTAATCCAGCCAGGATTATGGTTTGTAAAGTAGGGTTAACGGCTGAAGCCTAAAGTAATTTTTCCCCATTTCATTATCATCTGTCCCAGAAACAAGTGTGTTGGCAAGAGCACAAATCTCTGCTTAAAACATAGATCAATGCTACATTGATACATTGTTGTAACTATGACATGTTATCAAAAATCCCAGTTTTAAAACAGGTCAAACTTTTTGCGGTGCAAAGGCCTTTGACTTTTATAGAAGTGTCTGAATTCCACAAGACCTCTATGGGGAAAGGTTACAATTCAATGAAAAGTTTATTCTGGAGGGCTTCTGGTAATTGCAGTTTTCCAAAAACTTTTCCCCACCCCTTTGCCTGCTGTGTTCTGTATTGCTGGTGCTCTCTCAAATGCTGAAGCAGATACTTAAAAGTAAATGTGTTTAAGCCTGAGAATGAGAATGTACAGAATATATAGGTGATTATCTCTGGAAGCCGACAAATTCTTTACACCATTGTTTTTTTTTACCTCAAATGCTCCTGCTTAACTAGTTCCTAAACATGAATAGAAGGTGGACAGCTTGGGCTAATTCCATCAATCAATGGATTGGTTATTTTTAGAATTAAGTCAAAGGAGCAAAGGAAGATATAAGCAAAAAGTTAAAGGAAAATGGTTGCTTGAAGTGGAGGGGTGAAGATTCGAACATCCATTGGTCCAAAGTTAATGCAACTGGAAGTCGTATAAGCTTGCAGAGTATGCTCAGGTAATAATAATCTCTCTTATGAAAATGTTTTCTCCCTGGGTTTTCATTGGTTGCATTTCCTCTCCATATAGTCACACAGCCTGTGTAAGTAGCACTTGAATCAATCCATTTTGTGTGTGTTTGCAGAATACCCCATACATAAACCAATTTTTTGGTGTTCATAAAAGCCTAAGTCTCGTACACTACCAGTTATTTTAGTTGAGATGGGTAAACATGGTGTGTAAATATCAAGACAATTTTCATCCTGTCATATTGTACAAACCCAAGGCTGTGGTTAGCTTGTACTTCTGGGTTCTACAAATCCCCCCAAAATATATATATAAGTTGTGGCTCCTTTTAATAATGGATAAATTTATCCTACAAAGAACTGGCTGATTCCCCAAAAGGTTGAATTTGATTCTCAGTGAAATGTGTTATGCTACAGGGCTTTGAATGTTCATACCAAATATCTTTGCTCAGGCTTATGGCCAAAGTACCGGTAATTTTATTTATGAAATGTATATGTTACCCATCTCACTGTTGAAGCAATTTTGCATTGGAAGTGAGGTTGTGTAACGGTAATGTTTACTCTGGAGTGTATTCATTTTTTTAAACCATAGTTTGTAAGGCTTCCAAACCTCTACACCTTTTCTTAGGGATAAGGGAAGACTAAGCAGGTAGGATTTGCTTCATAGCAAATGTGTGCAGTATAAGCACTCAAATTCTAAGCAGTTTTGAAAACTGTTTGGAAGCCCTGATTATTTTTTTTTAACCAATTTCATATTGGTAAGCCAAAGAGCCACCAGGGTCTTAAATTCTCATCTTAACCCAATTGATGTGGACATATTCCCAGTTGCCCCAAAAGCATTGAGTAATGTGTTACTTTCTGCACATAAATTTTTAAATCCTTTTGCAAAAACCAACAATATTGATGGTTTCTTCAAGGCAGTTAGTAAAAGAAGGGATAGATCCATAAAAGTTTTGCTGGCACAGTATACTGGACTGTCCATGGGAAAGAGGTTTGCTTCTCAGTATATTTGTCATCTCAAATTTCTTATGAAATAAATGGGATTTATTTTAAGTGCCCTCAAAGGCTTAATCTTATTTCACCAGTTTCAGGAAAGGCAGGCTAATGGTTTAAAAATAATAAGGCTAGCAAGAGCTTTTCAGGAAAGCCGGAGCACTGGCTATAGGTGATGGCAGCTGAGAGTTTTCTCAGAGGTCAGCCATACTGCCAGAATAATTAAATCAGTTCTATAGCAAGTGGCTTTTTTTTTTCTCCCTTCCCAAATAGCAGTTGGGAAAATAATGGTTTTTCTCCTATAGAGGAATGTTAAGGTGAGCTGTCTCTCTTTCTTATTGAGATGCCTGGGCTTAATGACGCCAAGTGCTTGCAAGGGGAGGGTGAATCTCCCTCCCCCCATTTTTTTTTTTTTTTGTGGTAAATGCAGATTCTTTTGCTCCACCAGGGCCTCAGCCAGTGCTATGAATCAGCACCTGCACGCCAGATTGAGAGATAACAGGGCTTGGTTTAATTGCTGGCTGATTAGTTCAGTCTCCCCGCCCCTTTCCCCCCACTTTTTAACCTGATCAGTTACATCTTCTCTGGGCTTTTCACCTGGGTCATTTTGAAAGCGGGATGCAATAGCTCCACCTTATCTTCCACTGCTTCAGAAAGTAACAATATTTTTGACGGGATGACCTGTTTAATAAACGGGGGAAGCAGAATGACACCATCAATGTTAATGAAACCGGTTTGGAATTCCTGCCAAGAGACACCCCAGAAAGAGATCTGGGGGAAAAAAATTAAGGTTTGAAGCTACTAGGCACCCATGTAGGATTGTCATGGGGTTTACTAGTGAGTGGTACACAGTGGGCAGTTTCACACATCATGCCCAATCACCGTTTCTGGTTTATCAAAAGGCCATTCTCAGCATTGTCATAAGGTGCTATGCCTGAAGGAATAAACCAAGTGATAGCTTAAAGGGACAGGACAGACTTGTGCCTTATATGGCTGTTTGCAGCATGCTAAGCCATCAACTAACCCTGATTTTAGCTTAGAATCTTTGAAGAGCCCTGCCAATGTTTTGGTTATCTTGGGTGGTTAATTTAATAAACCATGGCTAAATTAACCATGGATCCATAGAGCATAAATCATAATTCAAGAATAGCTCTTAATACTACATTTCCGTCCTTTTGGAAGCTTAAAAAAAGGAAGATGGAGAAATGTAAAATGCTTAATGCCCTAATCCTGTGCAGTTCTATTTTAAGCTAAGTTTCATGGAGTTTACTCAGAGAAAATAAGTTATACAATGGACATCTAAGAAGGATTTTGGCGTTTACAACCAATTTTATTAAAATGAATAAGGTCCCATATATAAAATTTGTTAGGTGCTAAGAGATTCTTCCTGATTTTAGCATCAATTCTGTAAACCAGCTTGTATAGAATTGCTTTTAAAATGCAAGGAAATCCTCCTACATGTTGCCTAGTAATTTAAAAAAAAAAGAAAGCAATAATTTGACCCAGGCAAAATTTAACACTTTTTGTATGTAACTTCAGTGGAAGAAATCCTGATCCTTTATATTCCCCCTGAAATCAGGTCAATAAAACTTCCTCAATATGCCTTCCAAGCACTTGAAGTGGTGAGAAGTTAGTAACTTTATCTGGATCTCAGCCCACAAAGCTTGCAACATTTAGGAGGACAAATCTAATCCAAAGTACGCTCCTTTCCCTCTCTACCAAAGGGAAACTGCAGTATCTGTATATGTGTGTGTGCCTATAAATTTTTCAATGGAATATGGTTGTTTTTTTAAAAAAAGTGCTAGTTTTTTTTTTAAAATCCCCCCCACTACTTAATCTATTTCCACTGATTACAGTTTAACTCCCTTCCAAGTAAGTCTACTTTGCACTGCACAGCAGGGAAGTGTGTGTTTGTGTGTTGCTATTTTTTTTTTGAAAGGCAAATAAATGCAGATAGAACTTGAGCCACCAATCTGCCGCCTCTCCCTGAGTTTTATGGCTCCAGTATTTCGTTGCAAGCTTCTTAGGGGTCCAAAGAATGGACTCTCCTATTTTTACAGATGACAAAACTGGGCCAGGAAAGCGGCTTGCCTTACTGTTTCAATAGACAGACAGACAGACAGACAGGGAGAGTCAACCGCCTCCTTCGTAGGTTGAGAAGACCAACTTCATCTGGATGCGGTTGCTTCCGCGTGAAGCTAAGCAGGCAGATTTGGTTTTGTCAATTCCCGCACCCTCTTCCCTACAGTTGGGAAGATTCCCGGTTGTGGACCTGAAAATGAGGATCGAGTGTATGTGTGTGTGTGTGGGGGGAGTTTTTTCTTCCTTTTGGGGACTAAGGAAGGATCTCAGTCGGTAACGGAAGATCCCAAAGCTCTAGAGCAACTTAGCCAGGTTCTCTTTACGGCCTATTGATTGCAACGGGACGCCGAACTCTTTGCCATTTCCACCAACGGCCTAGGTTGTTAGAATGGGCGACCCCAACGTAGAGAATAACGGCATTATTTATTCCCCACGAGCGAGGCCGATTGTGCGAGGATAACATTAAACAATATACCAT
Organism: Pseudonaja textilis; assembly: GCF_049901715.1. Lineage (NCBI taxonomy): Eukaryota > Metazoa > Chordata > Lepidosauria > Squamata > Elapidae > Pseudonaja > Pseudonaja textilis. The sequence goes on along the minus strand of NC_141992.1, from coordinate 16,761,451 downwards.
AACTGTAGAAAACCGGGGAGGTTTTTCCCGACCGGTCTGGCTTTTTTCCTTTGCCGCTCGCGGTTCCCTTTTCTTCGGAAGGCGAGCGTGGGCGTCGTCTAAAAGCAAGCTTCAGCATCGCCGGCGAGCTTTTTATTCTTGTGCTATATAAATCGATTTCATCAGGCGGGACGAGCCGTCCCACGCCCGGGAATCGCCGAGCGGCTTCGGGAAAGGTTTACTGCCTTTTTTTTTTTTTTTGGTAAAATTAATTTTGAGAGTCACTGCGGAGCTCCCGCTGGAGGAATTCAATTCGTTGTGGGGAGCTGGATCAAAAGAAAAAGGCGAACGGCGTCGGAGGGGTAGAAAAATGGGTCTTTGGGGATTTCTCCAGGGATCTTCTCCCCGGTTGAGAATGGGGCCTCCCCGAGACTTTGCACCCGCAGAGCGAGCGGATGGTTTGCCTGTCCAGGCAGCGGCGCCAAAGGAGCGAAGGCGGCTCCTTCCAAAGAGTTAAACCGAAGCGAACCAAACCGCGCTCCCTGTTAACGAGCCCAGAGCCAAAGGAGATCCCGAAGGTGGATCGAGCTCTGCTGCCGACCGAAAGGATCCCCTTAGGGGGCTTCAAGGCCCCCCGTTTCGCTCCACCGGCTTTAACGGCCATAACGGGCGAAAGGAAGCGCTGCTCTTAGAATCCTTAGAATAACAGCGTTGGAAGAAGGGACCTTGGGAGGTCATCTAGTCCAAGGGGATTTTAAATAAAGAGCGTTGCGGGACGGCGGGGAAACCTAAAGCGAATTCCAAGGGGCCCCAAGCTCCGGGGCTGCCCATGGCAAGAGGTTGCTTTAAAAGCACCAGATGATCCGGTCTCGGGAAAAGTTTCCAAGCTGGTTCTGTAGGAGATGCGTCAGGATTCTTTAAGGAGTAGCTGAATTCGGGGGGAAAAAACGGGAAACATTCGCCTTTAAGATCAGTTTCCTTTTACGCTTCCTCTTCTCGTTTGCCGCGAAACATTCAGGTGTATTCTAGTTTTGCGACGGTCAATCGAACTCCGATTTTTTTACTTCTCTTCGGTCCCCCCCCTAAAAAAAAAAAACATCTCGGTTATACGGATAGGGGTGGCACTTACACAACCCCCTTAAGCCGGGCTCATCCATTTATGGCCAGTTCGCCCTACAGATTGCCTCCCAAGGAACCAAACGGATAGGGCTCGCACCACGGGCTAAACCATCTTAAAAAAAAAAAAAACTTTCTAACCGAGGTGGAGAATCCAGCAGGGGCCGCTGACCCGAATCAACCGGTCGTGTGAATGCATCGGGAAAAAAAAATCTCTTTCCCCCCCACTCCCCCAAAGCCATTACCAAAACCCACTAGCTCTGCACTCTCAATTTGGGCAGGTTAAATTTTGGGGGTGGTGGGGGTGGTGTGAAATTCCCGTGGAACTTGCATGCGGCGAGAGTGGCTTCCTGCTTGCTGGCTTTCGCGTCTCTCCCCAACTCCGGTGGTGGTGACGCATCCAGCCAAGGGAGCCACCTCCAAGGGGTTAATTTTCCTCGCCGCGCGGGGTCCAGCTGGAAGCGTGCGCCGCAGCATGAAGCTCTTCCCAAGCCGGGGTTGCGTGCGCGCAAATTGAGCGCTTTCCCCGCCCCCGTTGCTAGCCATGCGTGTTGAGTAGCCTTCGGGGCAGGCTGGCGCTTTCCCAGGCGCGCGCGTGTTTTTTTCTGTGTGTGTGTATGCGCGCGCGCGCGCGCTTTTGGAAAGGCTCCAAAAACCCCGAGCGGGCGGGGCTTCTTAAGCTCAGGCTGCTTCCCCATTGGCTAACCTTTGCGCCGCCTGCCTGGGCCCACCCCGGGGTGGAGTTATTCTAATAAGGTGACCATTAAGGGTGGCAGGATGGGAAAAAGAACCTCAGTTATTAAATTCTCGGACGGAATTTGATTCCCCGCTACTTCATTTATATATGCCTGTCTTTAAAGCAGCTCCTTGAAGGTTGAGGGGAAGAGAGTTCTGCTTTATCTCCAGCGCCTTCCCTCCTTGGATTTACCAATACTTTTGGGGCTGGGGTTGCTTTATAACCTCCCCGCCCTTCGGGTTCTATATCCTTGTAGAAATTGACTTTTTCAAAAAAAAACAAAAAAGCAAATACTTTTGGGGAATACTGGACGCCATGTTGTGGAAACTAGCAGACAATGTCAAGTACGAAGAAGACTGCGAGGTGAGAGTTTAAGGCGGGGTGAATGTGGCTAGTCCTCATTGATCAGACTTGGGGGTGGTGTCTCGTTGCTGCTTTGATTACCGGCTTACTTCGTTCCCGTCCATGCAGAAGTTAAGTGGGGGGAGGGGGGGAACAGGACAGATCAAGGGAGCTTAGTGGACGATTGCCTTATTAAATCCGAGCTATTGGAAGGTAAAACGTTCCTCCAGGTTGTATTTGGGAATGTAGTAGTTGGCTTTCAGGAGCGCTGCGTCCCGGGCATGTGTATGTAGTATGGGGCTTTCTTGACATTCGTAAGTCTTGACTTAACTAGTTAATAATTTGAAGGTGCAAGTCCTACGTTGAAGTCAAAGCTACCTTGCAGTTCAGGCGCGTAAAACAGATCCCGGGGAAATCGGATGAGCCTTACTTACTCCCGGGCACGTACTTTTTAAAGAGGAGCGCACTAGATCTCCAGTACCGGATCGCCGAAAATGTGAGTGTTCGGCTTTAACTTGGTTAATTGTATTGTATACAATACAATTATAAATGTTAATTGTATAGCGATGCCTGCGCTTCCGTTTTTTATTTTGTTTGTTTTTTTGTTTTTGACCCTGGTAAAAATAAAATGGAGACGGGGCTTGCAAGTCTCGGATGCGATTCGGAATTTAAGTGGGATGCGCTTTTTCGGTTATTTTATTTTCCCTTTTCAAGCCTGGCGGTGGTGGGTCCTCCCGAGATCCTCGGTTTTGAACGTTGGCCTCTTCTGCCTCTTTCAAGGCTCCTGGACAAGTTTCCAGAGCGGGCCCCCCCTGAGGGTCAGAAATAAGGCTTTTAAAAAGTTTCAGCGGGACTTTTAATGTTAGCGGTGTAGGATTTCACTCGCATCCCCGCCGTCATACGCTCCAAGGCGGCTTCGGGGTCGTCCTTGAAAGCAGTTTGCTCACAGTTGAAATAACTGCTTGACTTCCTCCTCTAAAAGTACAGGGTCTCCCCTTTGGCCCGCTGCGTTGTATCCCTAGAGGTGGACAACGATTCCGCCCCCCCACCTTCCAGTAGCATCCTTCGGATCCACCTCGCGTCCCCCGAGCAACTTTTTTTGTGCAGAGCCTGGGAGCCAAAAAGGGCTCCCGCGAGAGACGGGCCGGGCGCTTATTTCGCGTGGGACCTGACCGACTGGCCAGCCTGATAACTATCGCCCTTTCCGGAGGAAGATCGTGAAAAACCCCGGCCAAGAGTGTGCAGAAACCCTGAAGTTTAACATTCCTTCTCCCTAGCGCCAGCCATATACCAGGCTTCGGTGGCGATCGCTTTAAATAAACCGGGTATAAAACCCTTAAATCGGATTATTTTTTTAAAAAAAAACAAATCCCGTGAGTGCGCGCGTCCCACAAGATGCCAGCCTTCGCTTTTATTTGCAAGAGTCCCGCCTGAATTCCCCCTTCCAACAACCGGGTTAAATGTGTTGTAAGAACGCAGCCGTTGGTAAGTCGGAAAGAAGTGGCCTTGAACTCGACGGGGGTTATACCCGGTATAGGATTATACCCCCCCTCCACCCGATCCCAGCCCCTTTTAAAGAAATCTGCTTCTTTAACAAAAACAAACAAACCCAACTTTGTTTTCGCTCCCGGCCTGCCCAAAGCTTTTCCACGCGAGGAGTTTGGAAAGGGGAGGAAGGAAAAGAAAAGTTGTTGCTTGGCTTTTTGCCGAGGAACGGAAATGATTAATCCCTGCCGGCTCTCTCCAACCCTTCCCCACCCCCCACCCCCCCCCCCCCAAAAAAGCTACCTCCCAAATCCCGCCCCACGGGAAATCCAGGCAACTTTTTTTTTTTTGCACGCTTCCAGCCCGAGATGCGCGCAAGGTTTCCAAGTCCTCCCACGCGGCCGAGAGGGGAGGGGGCGGGCGGGTGGAAGCGAGGGCCTGGGCGAGTGGAGCCTCCGAAGCCGGCGCTCCAGCCTGTCGGACTGGTTCGGGAAGGGCAGGAGGAGAAAGAGAAGCAGCCTCGGGAAGGGCAGGAAATGGACGCTCTTGGCATCCGAAGGGCACCGGAGCGCCCTCCTCCCCCTCCTACACTTGCGCCTTTACCTGTAGCATCAAGCAGCCGAGCACACGTCGGGGAAGGGCGAGGAAAAGGGGGTGCCGTAGGGTTTGGAAATCCTAAACCGGGCTGTTTCCCTTCAAGCACCCGTCAGAAATTTGCCCTGGACTTAGTTTAGCTCTTGTGCTCAGGTTGCTTGCTTAATTTGACACGCCCTGGGTCCCAGGAGTCCAGGGTTGGGGAAGGGGCCCTGCCAATGATGGACAGGCCTTTCCCAAAACTCTGTGTTCCCTCGGCTTTGGTGAACAATAGCATCTGTCTTCCTCTTTTTTTGTTTTCTCCTCCCTTCAGTGAATGGGGTATTTAAGCCTTGTGAAAAAAAGAATTGGGGAGTTAATGGGTATCAATTACTCTGCAATAGAAAAAGCTTTTCTGATAGCAGCTTAAGCCTTGGCTTGGCCCTCCCTTTTGTTTTCCCGAAAGTTTCTTCCCACCCAAGTGATTTATTCTTGAGTAGGCCTGCATTTGACTGTACATTTTTATAATGTCCTTGGGAGGGGGGGGGAAGGTGGGTCTTGGTTAAATGGGGCTGATTTCCTGCAACTTGCTTTTAAGTGTTAAGATATCAGCCACACAGGAGGTTTTAGCTGGACAGCAGAAATAGTAACTGGGATGCCCCCCTCCCTTCCTAAAATGTCTCTGCCCCCCTCCCTATTTGAAGACCCCAACCAAATTACAGTCCTCTTTTCCTGGATGGGAAAATGAAGAGCCCTAGTGACTCTTAAAAAAAGTGCTGATCACACAACAGCCTTGGCTGAAATGTGACAAGCTGGGTAGTGGGTGAATGCATTGTGTGAACATAGACAAATGCATAGCCATAACAAACTATGGTTTGAGTAAGCAAGGTTAGCACATTTGTGTTCTGGCAACCAGCGTGTCTTGAGTAATTCCCCTCCAAGGTATATTTTCCATCAAAACGATGAGCCTTTTTCTTGATTAGGAATACATTTTAAGATCACAGCTATTGTATTGGCAGGGGCACGTTTACCCAAGCAAGATAAAGAGATGCCAGATGCATTTGTAGAACATTAGCTGATTAGTTTTTTTATGGTTTTAACATGTGTGAGTGTGAATCTTAACACATGTTTGATCAGTTTGTGGTTCAATGCAAACTCACAGTGAGGATTAGGGTTAAATCGTTAAGCCAGTGTGCTGTGCTTCTGTTTGCATTTACACACTTCAGGATTTCACGGGCTAAGCAGGGCCATTTCTTATTTCTACACTGTTAGGAGTAAGGTCAAGAGGTTTGGTAGAGTTCCTTGCTAAGTAAATTGGGTACAGGGTTGCAACCTTGAATAAATTGGGGAATTCCTTATTGATCCTAAATTCACTTTTCTTTAGGGATTACAAGGAGAGAAATCCCCTAGCAAGGGGGATGATGCAAATAGTAATAATAATGATAATGATAATAATAACAATAGAATGGAATTCTTTATTGGCCAAGTGTGATTGGACACACAAGGAATTTTTTTCTTGGTTCAAATGCGGGATGTGAGGGGTCTGTAAATATTTTCACAGCCCTCTTTTTGACTCATGCAGTATACAGGTCCTTGACTGAAAGCAGGTTGGTAGTCATTGTTTTTTTTTTTTGCAGTCCTAATTATCCTCTGAAGTCTGTGTCTGTTCTGTTGGGCTGCAGAACCAAACCAGACAGTTATAGAGGTGCAATAATAATAATAATAATAATAATAATAATAATAATAATAATAATAATAATAATGAATCAGACTTAACACAGTTCAAAACTTGTATAGGTACAATATTTAATATTTAATAATTAAAGGTGCAAGGAGACAGAAGAGCCCTCCAGGATAGAGGCTGGCTGTGTGTGGTAATAGACCAAGCAAAGAAGCAGCCCTGGTTTTAAAAAAAAATCCAACAAGCAGATTAGCTCATTTTTGCTGGGCTGCAAATTACATTTTTCTTTGTTTTGACATCTTTAGTGGAATTAAATTAACAAGTCCAAGAACCTTAATTTCAGCATAAAACTAAATATATCTGTGACTGGTTGGCTGAGCTTTACCCCTGGGGGAAATGAGTCCCGGCCTCTTAACAAGACTTATGTGGCTCCAGAGCTTCCTGCCCAATGCCAGGACAGGAAGACTTCAGAGCACTCTGAGGGCAAGATGATAAAACCTAATTTTTTTGGTGGGGGGGAGAAGGGGAGGAGAGCTATTTTTCCTATCCAAAGAAAATAGAGCAGGGGTTAATTCAAACTTTTTTTGGGGGGAGGAACGTTCTCAAGATTGACATGCAGTCGGGTACAATCTGTGTCTTCTTGGGAACTTCATGACTACCTTAAACCTGACCCCTCTATTGCCCTATAGTTAAATCTGTCAGAAGCCCTAGTTTTCTTCCTCTTGCCTCCATTTTCAGTTTTCCTTTGATTTCCCTCTTTTTTAAACAGGAAAGAAGCTGCATAACTCCCAGCAGCCCAGTATTGAGATGTTATGCTGTTTGTGGTTTTAACATTTAATTTTAACTAATTCAGTAATCAATGATTGGTGACCTGTAGCAGCCTTGAACATATATATGTACAACCTGACTGGTTAGGTACGCTATTAATATTAAGTACATACACACACACTGGAATCTTCCTATAGCTCCATGTCAGAAGCTCTGGCTAATGAGTTAATTAACTTTTCAGTTGCTAAAAGGGTGTTTAGTGTTTTATGCAGCAATAAGTGGGCAAAAGGATGGTTGTTATTTAAAGGGACAATTTTTAAAATTCTGTGGTACATTAAGAACCGATATAGCCTTTCTTTTAGAAAAACAACAACTTGGAAGTTGTGGTTATATTTTGGAGGGAGACCATTGAAATAAATGAAATTTGGTCCTTGTGTTTGTAGAAGCAATGGCAAAGTTATACATTGAACTTCTTGAACTCAGTGGTACTTTACTCTGATTAATCAAAGTATCTGGTTAGATTGCAAGCCAAATATTTCAGGATAATATATGTGCATTTCTGAATAGCTGCCAGCGATTGAATGCAACATATCAGGATCCCAAAAACTCACATCCTCTGTAGCAGTATCTGCTCTCTGGAATAAGATGCTCTGGGTCTCATTCCCTGGAGTGAAATTTGAAGGATTCCCATTCTACTAGGATTTTAAAAAACATTAAAGGCTCCCGGGTTTTTAGAGAGGACAATTGATGTCCCCTTTTTTCTTTCTGTTCTCCTGGGTTTATTTTCTTTGCCATCTTTGTTTGTGCCTTTCTCTTGTTCTGGTTTCACGTATTTTTTGTATTCCATGTTTTTTTAAAAAAATATTTTAACAATTGTAAACCACTGGGAGTTAGGTGGCATCTACATTTAATAAATTTTTAATTTAATAAATTTTAGTGAGCTGCCTAGAATTGTCATATGAAACTCTATAAATCGCTAAATCAAACTTAAAAGCAATGCTGCAAATTCAGGGTTTTTATCATTTATTACAGAGTGTGGTTTGATATTATGTTTGTGTATGAAGTATTATATTTTTTTTCACTTGACTGGCCCCAAAATAGTTGAAATAAAACTTGGTATTTTTTTCATAAAACATTTTATTAGATTATAGAATAAAATACAAGTCAGTATTGATTGGTTTGTAATTTGTTGCATTTAAGATTAAAACAGCAGGTTTTAATTTAATTAATGTCGCATGCAATTATGTCTGCCATATTTGAGTACTGATTCTCATCCCAAGCGGCATTAGGGGGCTATCTTTAAATTGTTTAAATTATTTCTCAGTGAGGCCCTTCAAGCAGAATTCCAGTATATGGCAGTAGTTTGCTGGTCTTCCCCTGGTTCCAGAATTTCACTAACTGGGGTTGCACTTGTTTTTTTCCCCCCTCAGGACCGCCATGATGGAAGCAGCAACGGGAATCCTAGATTGCCTCACCTCTCCGCTGTCAGCCAGCATCTCTACAGTCCAGCTCCCCCTCTTTCCCACTCGGGGAGCTCTGACTTCCAGCCACCTTATTTCCCTCCCCCCTATCAGCCTTTGCCTTACTCCCAGTCCAGTGATCCTTACTCACACCTCGGGGATCCTTTTTCCATCAATCCACTTCATCAGCCGCCACCTCCTCCTCCCAGCCAGCAGCAAACCAGCTGGCCCAACCGTCAGACCAGCCAAGACCATTCTGGTTTATCCCACCATGCCCGTTCTGGCTTGGTGCCTCATCTCCCAGCACTGGAAAGCGGCTCCCTTGGGGCAAGAAGGGAAACCTACAGGCGATCTGAGCTGCTCCTGCCCCACGGCCATGGGCTTGACGCTTCCAGTTTAGCAGAGAACTTAGGACTGCATGACATGACCCACCAGATGGAAGAGGTTCAGGTAACATTTCTGGGGTCGGAATAGAAATGTCACGAATGGGGAGGATGCTACGGCAGCTTTTGCTAATGTGGGGGTCCTTGATGCTCTCTGAGCTTGAGATGATTTCTTGTAGGCGTTTCATTAAACCAAACTAGGTAACATCATCAGTGCTGCTGATGTTAATGTCAACTCATAAAATATTTCTATGGTCTTTTTAGAGTTGCCAACAGAAAGGGGGGGAGGGGTTTGAAAGAACAGTGCAGCAGCTTGAAAATCAAAAGATAGTAACTAGGTGACTGAAGTTTCTGCTGCGCAAATATCTAACTGGAGAACATGATTGATGACTCTTGGCTATGGATGTGTCCCATTGGAGAATATGAATTATGATACACCCAGGGGGTGGGGGGAAAAAACCAGGGTCAAGGGTGACAATGAATGATGTGCCTCAGTCGGCTACACCCAGGCAGGGCTCGACATGTTAACTACCAATAAATCCTTTTGAGGTTTTGGAAGTTTGGCTCGAGACTCATGATTTAATTGGGGGAAAATGCCGGAATCCCGACAGTTATCTAGTTTGGGTAATGAAACGTCTGCAAGAAAAGAACCAAGCTCAGAGAGCACTTCTTTTCAACGCTGAGCTACAAATATTCTCTTTTATCAGCTTTTGCTAACTAATAGCTCAGGCAATCTTGGGCTATCTTATTAAAGAAAAGCTTTGCAGAGAGTCCTCGAATTCCAACCATTCATTTGGTGACCGTTTGAAATTATAACGGCACTGACAAAAAGTGAGTCGTGCCCGGGTTTTCACACTTACGACATCTGCAGCCTCCCCCATGGTCATGTGATCAGCTTGGGTGCTTTTAGATGCTTGGCAACCGGTTCATGTTTATGACTGTTCCTGGGGTCCTGGGATCACCTTTTGTTCTGACAACCAAAAAACCCAGATTCATTTAACAACCAAGCTACCAATTTTAACAACTGCCTTGATTCTTAACCGTGGCAAGAAAGATTGTGAAATGGAGGGAAAAGTCACTTAACCTGTCTCACTGAGCCACAGAAATTTGGGGCTCAACTGTAATTGTAAGTCAAGAACTACTTGTATTGGGAGAAGTTGAAATTCCCAGTTCTGGATAAAGCTTGCTCTTTCAACAAAAGGAGAACCTTGGAGTCGCTAGATTTGACCATTATACCCTCAACTTTTAGAAAATAGATGCTGATGGTTTTTTTTTTTTTTACTTAGTTGTTTAGCACTTAGATTAAAATCATTTTCAGGTTCATCCACTAATTTTGCCTTCATGGTGATGATCTAGAGTGAATAGATTAATAGATCTAAAGTGTATACAGTCAGTGCAATAACATTAATGCTAAAATAAAGGGCAGGGTAGAGCAGCACAAAGGATGTGCTCAAGAGAATTTCATGCTCCTAAAATGATTCCTGCGTGTTGTGCAAGGAAGTATGGAAGGCGTTACAAGCTTTTGCTGTTTGCTGAGAAAACGCCCTTAGAGGGATGTCGCTGGTAGAATGGACGGTTTTGTTCAGCCAGGCATGCTTTATTTTCTTTTACATTTATGAAAATCTGAAAATGAGAAGCCCGGTACGGGTGAATCGAGTTTGAAACCGATCATTCCTTCACCCTGAAATGTGTATCACTCGGGCATGAAAGAGGCATTGCACAAACACAGAGGTGTGAGAATCTGTCTTCCCTCCATTGCTTCATAACTTGTGCAATCCTATTATGGAACAATCCTACACAAATGAGACAGCTACCTCTGCTTCATCATTCCAAGGAAGGCAGCTTGATTGGCTAACATTGTTTTCTCCAAGCTGATGTTCTCCAGCTGTTCTCAATCGGTCCTCAGCCAATGAGGGCCAATAGCATTCCATATTTGCAAGCCACCAGGCAGGTGTTTGGGAAAGCAATAGCAACGGGCATTTTATTATTATTATTTTCCATTTGCATCTTGCCTTCATGGTCAACCAAAGTGGTTCATTTCATTTGCACAGAAATCCTCCATGCCAGAAGGGAAATTAGCTAGGTGAGTCCATTTACAGGTAGTCGTCAAATTTGGGCCCTAATTGAGCCCAAAATTTTATGTTGCTAAGTGAGAAATTTGTTCAGTGAGTTTTGCCCCATTTTACGACTTTTCTTGCCACATTTGTTAAGTGAATCATTGCAATTCTCAAATTAGTAACACGGTTGTTAAGTGAACCCAAGTTTTCTCATTGACTTTGTATATCAGAAGTTTGGAAAAAGTGATCCCATGACTCCAGGACACTGCAACCGTCATAAATATAAGTCAGCTGTCAAACATGTAAATCACACGACCATTGGGGATGCTGCAACCATCCTAAGTATGAAAAAAATGCTCAAAAGTCATTTTTTTCAGTGCCGTTGTAACTTTGATAACTGTGTGAACTGTTGTAAGTTGAGGATTACCTGTATTCAGGCTTGGCTCCAAAATAAAACTGCCTCACGGACTGCAATCGGTGGGATAGAAGGCCTGCATTGTTAACAAGGTGTTCTCTTGGACATTGAAGCTGACCCTGAAGCAGCTCAATAATCCAAGAACGACGTTCTGTAGTCTTACAGTAGTTTTCTGGCTTGCTCTCAAAATTGTTGGTCTTTCATTGTCATGGTTAAGGCTATTTTTTTTGTGTCCCTGTGAGTCAGGTTTTGACTCCTGATGACTGCATAGGCAAGTCCCTGCATAGATAGGCAACAAGGTTTTTCACAAGGGGTTTGTTGTTGTCTTCTTCCTAAGCCTGAGAGAAAATGAGAGGCTCAAAGTCCGCCCAGCTGGCTTAGGGCCTAAGGCAAGATTGGAACTCACAGTCTCCCAATTTCAAGCCGGGTGCCTTAACCTCTACACCAAACTAGCTCAGGTTATCTAGAATAATTCTCTGAAAATAAATACTCCACTTACAACAGCGACCGTTTGAAGTTACCAGTACAGTGACACTGAAAAAGTTACTTATGACTGTTTTTCACAGTGAATGACTATTGTGGCATCCCCGTGGTTTTATCAACATTCAGGGACTTGACAACCTGCTCATATTTATGATGGTTGCAATGTCCTGGTGTAGATCCCCCTTTGTACGACCTTCTGAGATGCAAAGTCGGTGGGGGAAGCCAGATTCATTTAACAACTGTGTTACTGACTTAAAACAACTGCATTCACTTAACAAATGTGGCAGGAAAGGTAATAAAAATGTAATTAATAGGTGTCTCACTTAGCAATTTGGGGCTCAGTTGTGGTTATAAATTGAGGGCTACCTGTAGACCAGAGACAAGGCCCAACTGCTTAGATGTTGGTGCAGCATCCACAGTGCTCAGCCTCCGTGATTAATTTTGCCATTAGATGTGATCCCTTCCCTTGTCATTTGTAAATCATTGTTTGTGTTGGGCATGTATTCATTCCCACATCACAGCTGGTCTCAATCATATGATAACTCAGGGGTCCCCAAACATGGCAACTTTAAGATTTGTGGACCTCAACTCTTTAAGACTTGAAGTCCACAAGTCTTAAAGTTGCCAAGTTTGGGGATTTCTGCGATAGCTTAACACGATGATACGAATCATTTTTCCTGAACTATTTTAAGGTTAGCTCAAAAATGGTTCTGAGTTATGATCATTGCCCTTTGGCAAAGGAGAATCACAGATTCTGTTGTTTGTCTGCACCAACATCCTAAATGCCTCAGTCATGAAAAAAAAACTTTCCTCACTTGTTTAACTGGGGATTTAAGTATGATCCACGAACTCTTCCCTTTTGAAGTCAGTCGATCATAATTCTAACTATGCACGGGAACGAAGGCAGCATGTTTACTGAACAGCGAAGTTGCTGACTTGCTTCCTGGAGTAACCTGACAGGCACTGGAGCTTCTTGGATATATCCTGCTGGTCTTGATGCAATTTCAAAAAAAAGATAACTTTTGTTGGTTTGGGTTGGCCTGTTTTAGATGTCCATTAAAAGCTTTACTATAAAGTATTGTGGCTTTTGCTAAAACCAACTAGGGGACTATGTTAATGAGATATGTTTGTACATTGGGTGGGGAAGCGGGGAACAAATTGTGTTTCCATTGCTGTATTGTTAAAAAAAAAATCACATTCTCTCTCCAGAATGTGGAAGATCAGCACTTATTAATGCATGACCAGACCGTCATAAGAAAAGGTCAGTAAGTTTACATGCTGCTGGTTTGTTTTCTTTTGTCTTTTATAGGATGGTATTTTCACTCGTAAACTTTTTTAGGAGTTTCAGATTTGCCTTTATGTTCCTTTTTGAAAAGAGACTTTGTTTAAAACAACAACAAACTCAAGTGTAAAAAAATAAGATATTCCCCCCCAAGGCTATCAGATTCTTTATATGAGTTGTTTTATTTACATACATACATACATACATACATACATACATATATATACATACATACATACTTACATACATGGTATTCAGCTTTGTTTGGGTATTTTCCCACGTTGTTATAGTTGTGCTTTTAAAGTTGTAGCGACGTTTCGGCAGAATCTCATCTGCCATCATCAGGCTTCTGTATTGGGTTCGTCGGACGAACACTATACAGAAGCCTGATGATGGCAGATGAGATTCTGCCGAAACGTCGCTACAACTTTAAAAGCACAACTATAACGACGTGGGAAAATACCCAAACAAAGCTGAATACCATACATATAAATACCCACGAAAACTTAAGAGAAAACACACACACACACACACACACACACACACACACACACACACACGGATATATTATTTTCTGGGGAAAAACAGGCTGTGGATATGATCAACCTAAATATTTATTTATAAACAAATATTTTACAAATCTATATTTTTTAAAAAAAGTATCTGTATTCTGGATCTTGGCTTAATACAATGGATTTCAAAAGGGTTAGGTTTTCTTCTGGAAACCTTATAGCAATTCCTTGGATGTTATGTTCTGGGTTACAATACATAATGTGCAAATTTTTGAAGATGGAGTTCCGTTTGTTAAAATTTGTTGTTTTTGTTATTATCCATTCATTGGTAGTTGTAGATGACTTGGAAGGAAAAATAAAATCCTTCATCTAAGGAGTTGGGGGAGAAAGGAAAGCTCTCAAGGATAATATAAATATTTGTTTGAGGATAATGATCTCTCTCTGCATTGTTGTTGCTTGTGTTTAACATGAGCAAATCAACAAAGAAATATTCCTCCTGCAACCAACACTTTGGCCACAGCTTCAGCATTTATTTTTAGTCGGTTTCTGTTCAATATATAAAAAATAGAAGAACAGCCCCTTTTAAAAAGAGGGGGTCTCTTTTTTTGGTTAGATATGTGGTAGCCTTCCTTCTGTGCACAGCAGCCATTATATGTGCTTATCCGTGAACAACCTCTAATTTAATGTGAGTTTAGGGGTGGTTACCAGGTTACAGAAGTCTGTTGTATATCCACATCACAAGCTTCTACTAGCGATATTTATAAGATTGAGGTGCAGATCCATGCTGGAGAAACTGCACAAACATTTCCCTTTTTGTTGTTGCACAGTACACACACACACACACACACGCGCAAAAGTTTTTAGAATAAATATTTAAATCAAAGGACAATTTTTTCTGTAACTTGAAAGTGACAAAAGGGAAAATGTGCCTGAGAAGAAACCATAAATATTTTGTTGTCAGCTCATAGCTGATTTGAGAATTAGCTCATAGTAGAACAATTTTTTCGACTGTCTGTTTCACCTGCTTTTCAAAATCTTCCTCCTTTGATAAATAAAGTTCCTGGCTTAGTATTTTAACCCTTTCTTCTCCTGCCTGCTCCAACTCAAAATATTCCTGGGGAAGAGGTCAGGTTTCAGTTGTCAGAATGTAACTGCCAGTTAAGCATACTTTAATACAAATACACATCTGCTGGCTTGGGTTTTCTGTGTTTTAATTTTCATAGACTCCAAGAACTATCAGTCAAGAAAAAAGCATTCATTTCTTAAAAGGAATGAACTTGAGAACATTTTTATTTTTATTATTATTACCAAATTTATTGGCTGCCCATCTTGCAGTTCTGCAATATGCAAAATATGAAAACAATTTCATCATAGAATTGTTAGCTTAGCAAAAGTTATAGTCTTGTTTGCATTTTTTCCATGGCTTATGAATTTCAGAGCAAAATGAAGAGCTTACTTTAAATTTTTCTTGGCTGGATTATAGACTATTGTTCTTAATTGCTAGAATAGATTGGGCATAATTGGGAAAGGCACTTAAGCAATATAGTCCTAATACTTTGTTAAATAATAAAAGAACAATCTTTTCATATAACTGCTTCAGGTGTTTTCAAGTAATGGATCCTTGCTTGCCCTTTTCACATTAGGCTAGCAATGCTCTTTAATTGTTTAGAAAAAAAATTGGATTCATTATGGAAGACAACCTTCTTCAATCTGGTACCTAGAAGTCTTCAGATACCATAACCCCTAGTTATCAGACACAGAATAGCTGGGGATTATGGTAATTAAAGTTCCAATTTTCCAGGACATCAAGTCGTGGGAGGCATAAATAACCTCAGGGATTCTTACGTTAAAAGATTTAGACTTCCAAGAAGAGAAGAAGAAAAAAGATGGGAGAGAAACACTCCATCGTAGTTTGTTTGTTTTTGTATATTTTGGCTCTCCAGGTCCCATTTCACTAACGAAAAACAATGCATTAGGTCTCCCTTGCCAGAAGGATGGACTTCTGGGTGTAGTGATCAATCCCAACGAAGTGTTCTGCTCTGTTCCTGGCCGGCTCTCTCTCCTCAGTTCAACATCGAAATACAAAGTGACGGTGGCTGAGGTCCAGCGAAGATTGTCTCCTCCAGAATGCCTGAATGCATCTCTGCTGGGAGGAGTCCTCCGAAGGTAAGCCCCATCGTTCCTCTGCCCTTTCTTCCTTTCCCTTCCCTTCCCCTCCTGGCTGAAGCTGTGTCCTATCAAGGGAGCTTCCTTGGTGTCCTGCGAAGCTGAATGGCCTGTGAACAGAATAGCTTCTTGTCTCTTTCTGGTTGTGAATCTTGCAAACAGGAGATAAAACGCTGCATCCTAATAGAGTTTATTTTGAAGCCTTTGCCTTCACACTCTTCCCCCCCACCCCTCCTTGGCACCCTTTTGCTTTTGCAGAATTGAAAAGTGCCATAACAGGATTCATTGTGCATTTTCTTTTCCTGTTAAACAGACTCTCTCTACCTCCGCATTGCAAAAAAAGAAATAATTGAATAAGGAAGTCAGGTCTTCTGCCAGTTTACCCACTGCAGTCTAATGTTAAAAGGTGGTGAAGAAAAATACATGGATTATTTTAAAACAACACCCTTTCCAAATTGTATAAGATATTGATTGAGAAAAAACAGCCAAGTCCGATTTATTCTTGGGTGTCTTGAGGTTCAGAAAGGGACAGGTGGAGCTCTTCTAACCCTGATGATGTTTATTGCCTGTCTGCATGTTGAAGGTTTGCTGAAAGCAGAATTGTTGGGGAGTCAGATTTAAAAGCTAATCTGCTGTAATTTTGAAGGACAAAGTAAAGTTGTCCTTTAGTCAAATGTAAATCGTGAGATTTTACTTGGCCATGCCCATGTTATTTTTTTCTGCAACAGTGTGGAAGTAATTGACTGTCACTTGTAGGAGAAGAGCAGGCAGAGTTGGGGCTGGTGGTGTTAAACATATCATCAGTTTAGAGTCTTTGAGTTGCCACAAGAGATTCAAGTACAGCCCACTTGAATTCCATTGACCCTTGTATAGTGCCAATTTAGTATTGAACTTTAGTTGACCAGATTCTTGTGTATAGGCTTAAATAAATCTTGTATGCTGCAACCTTACGAATAGTCCTGATTTTATCACTTAACTTCTATCTAGTTTACAGCACTGATATATGCTAGTGGTATCCTGTCCAAACACTGACCATAACTGATCCTTTTTAGCTAGGGAAAGTCTTAAGTAAGCATCTCTTTTAATGGTATTTAATGCAGATTAATAGAATGTAAAAAAATTTTTTTTTGTCTTGGAATGCAATTTGTCAGCATGTTACTCAAAACCCAGTATTTAGTCTTGAGCTGAAAGCCACATGCTTTATATTAATTTATGGATGCTTATTAATAGGCTTTATCCAAATGAAGAAATGCATCCCCACAAGAGAGAATACAAATTGAACTCATAGTTGTACCTCCTAATAAATATATACGGAAACAAATGTTGGAATTACCACAATATGAATGCAGACCATCTCGTCTTAGCAAGGAAGAACGTCCTAGATTTAAGTTATGCAGATTTCACTCCGTTACCTGGGTCTTCACAGCTTTTGATAGGCAATTTCAGCTCTTTTCTTTTTTTTAAATTCTGTGTGGAAACTGAACTCAGATTGGATGATGTTTCATCAAGATTATGAACTATGACCCACCAGTTCTTGAACCCAAAAGCTTGTTGTGCTTGTAGAAGGATTCATATCCACTTTACCTTTTGAAATACTGTATAATGTTCATATTAAGCAGTTCTGTTCAGCAGTTCATCAGAATTATTTAACTATGCTTTAGAACAGCATTTCTCAGCCTAACGAACTTTAAGATGGGTGGACTTCCAGCTTCCAGAATTCCTAGCCAGCATGCTTAAGTTCCTGAGGTTGAGAAACACTGCTTTGGAGAATTGCTAACATATAGCTTAATTTTCAGGAATTGGGGAATGTGGCCAATTCCTTCCTCAAATGCCATCCGTAGTGGTGGAAGTACAGTGGACTTTACACGTCCGAGATTTTTAAAAAAATTAAGGCTGCATTTAATATCTGTGTACGGGTACTGCCACAACAAAAGTTTGTTTGTTGATGCTCAGTGTGTTTGTAAAAGGTTTTAATTTTCACTATGTCGGTCATCCTGATTGTAATGATGCTTGATAGTGTAAACGCAGAGGCAAAGCGTATCCTTCTCTTCCTCCCCCTTCCTTCCTTTTTCATCTTGTTTTCTGATGTTCATGTGATGGAACATTCAAAAGTAGGTCAGCTCTTGTTTTGGTCACAGTCCTCCCTTCCCTCCCTCCACCTCTTCCCTCCCTCCATCAGTAGAAAGAGTATTGAATGTCAGCAACTTGCATTTCCCAATTGCTTCAAAATGTGACCTCTTCAACGAATCCATCTAAACACCCTCTCCATCCCTGTCTCTCTCCTCCGCAGAGCCAAATCTAAAAACGGGGGCCGCTCACTAAGGGAGAAGCTGGACAAAATTGGCTTGAATCTTCCTGCAGGCAGAAGGAAAGCTGCAAATGTGACATTACTTACATCGTTGGTAGAAGGTCAGTTGGTCTTCTCTCTATAAAGCCATTTCTGGGTTAAAGGGCAAGGCGAGCGATTTGTGTTCACCGATCAAAGCTGTCTTCCCGAAAAGGACGGTCTTCAGATATATGGATGCAGGACTCAAAATAATGGTCTTGGTTCCAATTGAAGGAGAAGAAAGTGTCCTAGTGGTAAGAGCTGTTCCTCTCTGGATCCATGAGAGGTGATGGATTTACTCAGGGATGTGTAAAAGTAGAGTTTGGGCAGATTGAAGATGCTTCAGTTTATAGTTCTGCCTGACTTGAAAGCTAGCCTGAACTAGGAATTTCAATTCTCCCAGTACAAGTAGTCAGAATCAGAATGGAGGTGGAAGGGACCTTGGAGGTCTTCTAGTCTAACCCCCTGCTGAAGCAGGAAATCCTATATCATTTCAGACAAGAGACTGTCCAGTCTCTTCTTAAAAATCTCCAGTAATGGAGCACCCACAACTTCTGAATGCAAGCTGTTCTACTGGATATTGTCCTCGCTTTTGGGAAATTTCTCCCTAGTTCTAGGCTGCTTCTCTCCTTGATTAGTTTCCAGCAATTGTTTCTTGTCCTGCCTTCTGGTGCTTTGGAAAATAAATTGACCCACTCCTCTCTGTGGCAGCTCCTCAAATATTGGAAGACTGCTATCATGTGTGTTTCCACACCCCCACCCCCAAGTCCTCCTTTTCTCTAGACTAGCCAAACCCAAATCCTGCTACTGTTCTTCATATGTTTTAGTCCCCGTATGTTTTAGTTCTTCATGTTTTAGTCCTTGAATTAAAACTGCAATTGAGCCCCAAATTTCTGTTGTTAAGCAAGACAGCTGTTATGTGAGTTTTGGCCTATTTTATTACCTTTCTTGCCACAGTTGTTAAATAAATCACCGTAGTTGTTAAGTTAGTAACAGAGTTGTTGAGTGAATCTGGCTTCCCCCGTTGAATTTGCTTGTCAGAAGGTCACTAAGGTCGCTTGTCACAAGACCCCAGGACACTGCAACCGTCATAAATATGAACCATTTGCTGAGTGTCTGAATTTTGATCATGGGACCATGGGGATTGCTGTGGAAAACGGCTGTAAGTCCCTTTTTCAGTGCAGTTGTAACTTTGGTCACTAAATGAATGATTGTAAGTCGAGGATACTACCTGTAAGAAGTTGGACTTGAAGGATCTAAATGGCACAATTCTGTTCCCCCGGCAGCCCCAATTTTCATTCCAAAATGCTTTTTGCAGATAAAACATGTTTCCCCTGCAGAGCTGCAAGTGAAGATGTTAGTACTCATACCAGAAGTGGGGAGGGAGGAATGAAGGATATGTTAGGGCATAACCTTGGAGGATAAACATCCTTGTCATGGATGGTATGTTAAAAAGTTTTGGATTGGGAGATTTTATAGACATTGTAAAATTGGCATTTAATTTACTGCCAAAGCAGTAAAAATTGATTGTCTATTTTTTAAAAAAAGTGCATAATAATTGTAGATTAATGGTGAAATTTGTTCATCGAAGACTCAGAGATGTCACACTTCAGAGGTGATCAGAAGCTTTGAATATCTCTCTTCTCCTTCCCAGGTATAATTGGAGCCAACGCTACCAGTTATTTTCCCCCCATGTTTGTCAGAGCTGATTCCAGTTAAATAACTGGTTTGTTCGTTTGTTTCATTATGGGCAGATGAGGACATATATTTTATGCAGAAATGGCTGATTTAGAAGAATTGGATTGTCCGTTGCATTAATCTAAAGACTTTTTCGTAGAATAGAATAGAGTTTTTTATTGGCCAAGCATGATTGGACACACAAGGAACTTGTCTTTGGTGCACATGCTCTCAGTGTACAAAAAGAAAAAAATAACATATATTCATCAAGACCCATAAGATACAACACTTAGTGATAGTCTACTAATAAGCAATCAAGTCATACCAGGAAACAATAAAAACAATATAAGTTGTAAAGATACAAGCAACATGGATATAGCCATAAGTGGGAAGAGATAGGTACTAGTAAGGTTGAGAAGAATAGTAATACAGTCTTAGTAGTTAATTTGACAGTGTTGTGTGAATTAGTTGTTTAGCAGAATGATGGCATTCTTTGATAATGATGTTTCTTGGAATACTTTAAGCTGTGTGCTAACAAGCAGCTTCAATTCTTGCTACATTGCCTGATTTCTTAAAAGAATTCCTTATAAAGTTGCACTGAGTAAAGCAGAGCTAAAAACAACCTATAAAAAGCTGAGAAGAACGATTGGCAAGGACTGATAAGGGTTCAAAGCAATCGTGAACAGAGAAGAGCCTAAACCAGAGATTTTTGGATTGCTAAATCAGAAAGATAAATTGCAACAATGTATGTTTTGTCTGTGGGATTCTAAAACTACCCTTTAAAACAAAAACTTTTATATATTCATATATTGAAACAAAGACATTTATATATTCTAAACAAACTATAGACATGTGACCAAAAATATATAAATATTGTAAGCCACCTAGAGCCTATTTGAAGTTAGGTGGCCTTTAAATCCATTAAATTAGATTAAATTAAATTTAGAAATATTTATCATGCAATGAGCTCCTTGTACAAGGAATTAGGACTGATACATCTCCTTTCATATACCAAATCTGTAGCAGGGAAATTTGTTGTGTTTAATAGGAGCAAGGTCTTCTGCTGGACTGTGTTTTCTGTTTTTTGGTGGTGGTTGTTGTTTTTAACTCTGCCATACTCGGGGCTCCCATACAACCTAAAACAATGAACTAAATAGTCATATGAATACAAGTAACAGAACCAATAATCAGGTAACAAATTGTTAATAAGAAAAGTTTCAATCAAGGAAGACCTATTTCTACCATGGAATAAAATCAAGTCTTTGAGTCAAGCTTGACTCCTCATGACATTATGGATACTACCACACAATTTCCTTGGCAGTAGTCGATAAGAGGGTTACTATTGCATTCTGGGAATCTAGGGTCTAGCCTAGAGCTTAGGCCTTCCCAAAAGTCTTCCCTCAAATATGAACCAAGCTGAGGCTTGCTTAGCTTGACAAAAGAATACAGTCATTCCTAAAGTCAATGTTTTCAGAACTGCACTGATGAAGAAGAAGGTTTTTTCTCTGCTGTTGCAGAAAGTGGAGCAAAAACCAGTTAGGAGAGGGAGCAGATTTCAGTTAAACTCTTAGGAGAAACCCTCAAACTATAGGATCAGTTTGCTGCAAAAAAGAGTTTTGAGAATGATATCTTCCTTGGCTTAAAAGAGTTTTGAGAATGGTGTCTTCCTTGGCTTAAGGTACTTCTGGCTAGTTGGTTGTTAGGGATACTTGCACAGCAAATGAGTTGAATGAGATGACCTCTAGGATCCCTTCTAATGTTGTTTCATTTTGGTGGGTGATGGAAGATAGAGAGATGCTGTAACCAAAAACAAAGGTAGAGAACCTTTAAATGCAAAACAATATTTAATGATAATTATGTCTTGTTTAGAAACAGGATGTATTTTCTAAGTCTGTTGAAGCCCAGCAGCAAAATGTGATGAGTTTTTTGTTTCAAATCTTCAACTCGCAACTGTTCCTGTAATTCCTGTATGGTAGTTGGAAATTTGGAGTGAAAGGTTAAATTAGTGCAAGACCTATCTCTGTTGAAGTGAAGTATATAACTTGATGTGAAATTTGTCTCTAATACTTGCCCATGCTGTTTGATTCACACGTCAATAGGCAACCTTTGCTACTGCAATCAAAGACAAATTCACATGGGCAAATCAGTTGTTTCCAAGGAAGTACATGCATGTTTATAGTCAGAATACTTGCATTCTACAGCTTTTGCTGAACTGCATTATCAAATGGGCTGGCTGGATGAAATATATATAGATCCATTAAAAGTGAACAGTTGCCTTCCTAAGTATATTGACGCAAATGTCCTCTAATTTTGGATGACTGTATTTTGGCTTAAACTGCAGACATTGTGAGAGGTGATACATTCAGGAGCAGTCAGTGGAAATTCATTTGCTGCTTCGCTTATAAATATCCTGGTTGCTTGGAACTTGTGTTAATTCATGCTAATTATTACCACAGAAATATTTTTGCAATTGCTTCACATTTTTGCAAAAACATACTGGAGCAAATGACAATTAAAGAATGAGAATTATTTGTATGGTGGGACTCAAGGTGACCTACTTTAAGATAGACTATTATCCTATAAAGGATCTTGACCCTTAATTATAATAAATGTGCAATATTGCCTATTGCTTTAAATCAACCTTCCCCCACCTGTTCTCTTCCAGATGCCTGGGACTAATTTTCCTAATGCTCGAATAGCATAGTTCTCAGTTTTGCTAACTGGCTGTTCTGTGTGCAGCAGAGTGCAGTATACATCATAAAGCCATTATTGTGGGGAAGTTAGTTTCTTTGCAACTATTAGATACCCAGAGAAAAGCTTAGCATCATAATATTACTCATCAATTAAAGGAGCTTTCTTAGGTAGCCTCACCCCCTTTTAAAAACTGAACTCAAATGGTGTTTTTATAAAATATAATGTGATGACCCAGGGTGGTATACAAAACAAACACAGTCACAGAAAACAGGTGCCCCTTTTATTCCTTTACTTTGTTTCCAAGCTCCGAATATCCTTGACGGAAGACAAAAAACTCCCACACAAACAGTTATAAGGAGCAGGAAAAAAGCAACACAAACCAGGCAAGATAAGGGCCGGAGGACATCCACAGATAACAGAACACACACTGGGAAGGATGCCAAACTCGAGAAGAACCATAAACTAGATATATTTCCATGCTTTGTTTCCAGTGTTCGGCCATACGCATGTCCGTCCTCTTATCCAGTTGTCACAGCTGCAGCCCATGAAGAGGATCAAGGCCCTCTCCTCCCCTATAGACCACGTCTCTCCCTTATCCTCTACTCCCTGCCTGCCCTAGGATGGCTAGGGGATGGTTCTGGGTCCTCTGACTGCTCAGCTGGCCTCTGCCCTTCCCCAGCCTCCTCCACAACCTCCAGAGCCACACTTCCACTCCCTGTCGGCTGTTCCTCCTCTCCCTCAGAGTCAGTCTCCACCAGGGGCATGATATATAAGCCGGGGAGAAAAATAAATTTTGCTAAACATATGGGTTGGTTATGTCAGTGGCAAATATAGTTCATCTGTTTGTCTGCAAACAGTTATTTAAGTGGGTATGATCTAATAAGCAAATTCTTGCTTTTTCCCCCTCTTCTTTTTCCTTTCTGTGGTCCATTTGTAGGGGAAGCTGTACATCTTGCCCGCGATTTTGGCTATGTGTGTGAAACTGAATTCCCTTCAAAAGCTGTGGCGGAATATTTAACTCGGCCCCATCTGGGCCGGAATGAGATGGCCAGCAGGAAAAATATGCTCCTGGCCGCAAAGTAAGTTATCTTTATTTGAGTGAAAACCAATATGTAAGATTTATAGAATATATTAAAACGTTTAAGCGGTGTTTCCTCCGTACAGGAAATCCTCAATTTACAACCACAATTGGATTGTAAATTTTCCATTTCTAAACAAGCCAATTGCTAAGTGAGTCATGCTCAATTTTACAATTTCTTTTGCCATGGTCTTTAAGTGAATAATGCAGTTATTAAGTGAATCATGCAGTTAAGTGAATCCATATTTCACCTTGGCTTTGCTTGTCAGAAGCCAGCTGGGAAGGTCACAAATGGAAGGTCACACATGATTCGAGGATGCTGCAACCAATGTAAATGCATTCTGGTTGCAAGCTCCCAAATTTTGATCACATGACTGTGGGGATGCTGTAGTCATCCTAAGTGTTGAGGACTAAGTTACTTTGTTCAGTGTGGTTGTAACTTTGAAAGGTCACTAAATGAATGGTTGTAAATTGAGGACTACCTATAATCCCCACAACAGGGACAGACAAAAAATGAACCTTAATTAATTCCAATGGGAATGGTTTGATTTTTGCAAGTTTGTAAGCTAGTTTAAGCTCTAGGTCAAAGGGCAGTTTGATATCTGTAGATGCCTCCACTTCAGCCATTGGCCTCCACCTGTCCCAGGTTTGCTTTTTCTATAACTTTGCAAACCACAGATGGGAAAATTCTGCTACCACTCCCCTTGAATTGCTTAAATACAGTAAATCTAGACAGAAGTTCAAGCTGAAAGCAACTAAACTGTGTTTAGTTCTAAAATTCTACTGGAACTACACCTGTGATTCTAAAACAAAGACTGTTAAAAAAGGAACTCGGTGAATGTGTATTGAGGAGAAAATTAATATCCTGGTCAACTAAATTGCTAGTCTTTAAGATTACAAATTGTTTCTCTCATTGCTGCTATTAAACCTATATAGCTTGCTCATGTGCTTATGATCTTAATTCAAGATACCTGTTCTTATTCTCCTGCCATGGGCCTTATTCATTTAAATAATCTTTCCGTAGCCTGTAATTGATGAAGCTGAAGCAAATAGTGAGTGGGAACATCCATTCCCTTTATTATTCTTTAATCTCTTGTTTCTAACACTCCCCATCTCTATCTTCTCTATCTCTATCTTGGAATAGAAAGCTGGAAGGAGGGAACTAATATATTCTACCAAGGCCTGAACTAATTTAATGTAGAGGAGTTTTGAAATTAAGCACAAGTATAAAAGCTAGTTCAGGTTGCCCATATTAATTGTTGTTGACTGGAGTCAAGCCTAAGCTACAAATGATTATCTCCTGTCAGAATCCTTGTTGAGCTAGATAATCCAGGGGTGTCGAACTCGATTTCATTGAGGGCCACATCAGGGTTGTGTTTGACCTGGGGGTGTGTGGCCATGGCCAGCATGATGTCACTTGTGTTGGGGTGTGTGTGCCTGTGGTGGCCCAAGCGCTCTGCCAGCGAAAACAGCTCCCGAATTCCGTTTTCAGTTGCAATGTCCTCCTGAAACACTCTGCCATTGAAAATGGAGCTTGGGAGGGGGGCATGCACAGCTGTTGCCCACAACAATCTGGGTCCTCATTTATTGACCTCGGAAGGATGGAAAGCTGAGTCAACCTTGAGCCTGGTGAGAGTTGAACTGCCAAATTGCAGTCAGCAGAAGTAGCCTGCAGTACTGCACTCTAGCCACTGTGCCACCCTGGCTGCAACATCGTGCAGTGTTAAAAAAAAACCTAATTTGCTTTCCTATTGCCTCTTCCAGACAGATCTGTAAAGAATTCACAGAGCTTCTCACTCAGGATCGAACCCCCCTTGGCAACGCGAGGCCAAGTCCCATCTTAGATCCTGGCATCCAGGGATGTTTGACTCACTTCAGCCTGATCACACATGGATTTGGGAGTGCTGCCATCTGCGCCGCGATGACATCGGTGCAGAACTACCTGAACGAAGCTCTCAAGCTAGCAGACAAATCATACATGAATGCAGGAGATCAAAGTCCCCCAGATGGCAATAAGAACCTTGAGAAGATGGACAAGCACAGGAAGTGAGCATGGAAAAGATGAGAAAGACACAGAGACCCACACAGAGAAAATAGACTTTAAAAAACTGTTACTGCACACAGACTTAAAGATCTTCTTGCCTAGAAGGCATGTAGATATTTCTTAGACCTTGCTTCGGGGCATCTTTTTCTCCTTTTTTTTTTTTTTTTTTAAATTTTCAACCACATCCTTTTCTGGAGACGTGTGTTGTCTCTTTTCTCCTCTTTTAAAGCTGCTGTTATCCATTCATTTGGGACCATGTACCTGAAGGTAAACATGGATTTATCTTTTTATTATTATTTTTTAAAAAAATTTAAATTGTGTAAAAGGTGGTGCTATCTCTTTTATTTTTTCCTCGTATGGAAATTTGTTACACGCTGTACCTGGACACTTTTGCAGGCAATGTTTTTCCTCCAATATATTTATGTGTGGTGGAATCTCAGTGAAATTTCAGCAATAAACCAGTTTCAGCACATGCTCACAAGTTTTCCCTCTGTGGGAAAAAAGAAGAGACCGCATCTTCTTTCTGTTCAAACAAAATCCAAGGTTTGTTGTTGCATCTGAAAAATAGCGAGCTGCAGTTTGCGGAACTACCCTAAGCTGCCATTTGATTCTCCTAGTTTTTGACTAGCCAAGATTTTGTAACCTCTTCAGATGCATCAATAAGCTATAATTAAAACAGGAAGCAGATGTTTCGGTATTCATTGCCACTGCCAAAGGACCAGATTTCTATGTGTGTTAAAGAGACAGAGATGGAAAAGGGAGAGGAAAGTACATTGGCTGGACCAAGTTAGTTTTAAAATTATAGTTAAACTTTTTATCAGTCAGGCTGTGTAAGAGAGGTCATGCCCATATCTTGTAGAACAGGACCAGCATGATTGTGTAGTAGTTTTTAAGTAAGTTAAGTTTTGAGAAACTAATTAAGAGGGATAATTAAAAAGTTTGAGCGTGCTGTGAGATTCAGGCAAAGGCCTGATCACGTTCTAAGTTGCCTCAGTTGATGCTCAGACATTCAGAGCTATCTAGATTATTCATGAAGAATTTCCACCACACCCCAAAAAGCAAATACCGTATCCGGTCACTAAATCAGGTGGATTTCAATGGTCTCAGTTGCTGAAATCTTGTGACATTAATTCTTGTAGCATCATAACCTTAGTATTGTGTTCATTTTTGCATCTGCAGCATCATGTGATATCTCTTGAAAAATCACCCAAAGAATTCATTTTAAATGTGCATCCATGTTGTAGTATGGAAGTTAGACTGGGTTCCTATTACTTCATTGAAAACCAACAGGTAAAAAGAACATAGTGCAGTATTAGCCCCTGTTTTTCTGAGTTTTCGACAAAATACTGAGATTCCTGGTTTTAATTAGAGAAAAAAGCAATAAAATGAAACAATGTGATAGTTTTGAACATGCTTGCCTTTTATTTTATTTTTAAAAAAGTTCTGATTTCTAGGCATAATTTAAGAAACACATATTTTAATATAATGGGGTTGCAGATTTTTTTTAAAAAGTTGCAAGACTGAAATGTTCTGTAGCAGATCTTTTGTATTCAAGGAAGAATTACTTTGAGCTAATATTAAAACCTTAATTTTTCATCCACTTTAAAAATATGAAAAAGAGATACTGCAGCTTTATGTGCATCATCATCAGGTCATTTTTTTTAAATTAAAAAAGGAAAAAAACTTGAAAATAGGCACGTAAGTTTTAATTTTTTTTTGTTTGCCTACATAGGCCAAAAAATATAAATATAAATATATGTATGTCTCCAGGGAAGTTTTATGTGTATAAGGGAAAACAATGTCTTGAATGTATATATTTATTTATGTGTAATTTAAAAGGGGTTTGTAAATAATGGTGAACATTTTAATACTTTTTTAATAAATGGGATTCAGATTTTAAAAGTTTACCCCACCCCACAAAAAAAAATTAAAAAATGAAATAAATAAATAAAATACTGGCTAAACTGCATACACTGCTAGATGATGTACAGTCTGTTTTATGCTAAATATTTAAAGACTTTTTACAAATAAAATAAAATTTTCCCCTGTTTTGGCACTGGAGAGTTATATATGTTTGAAAGTGTCTGTTGACTGAGCAATAACTGCTTATTTGGTAGTATTTGGAATGAGTACAAGATGTATTCATTTGTCTGAAATGGTATAGTGTTTCCTGCCTAAGCAGGTTGGACTAGAAGACCTCCAAGGTCCCTTCCAACCTACTCTACTCTACTCTACTCTACTCTACTCTACTCTACTCTATTCTGTTTGACTCTGCTCTGCTCTGCTCTGCTCTGCTCTACTCTACTCTACTCCACTCCACTCCACTCCACTCCACTCCACTCTTATCTATTCTATTCTATTCTGTTCTGTTCTATTCTATTCTATTCTATTCTATTCGACTCTACTCTACTCTACTCTACTCTACTCTACTCTACTCTACTCTACTCTACTCCACTCCACTCTTATCTATTCTATTCTATTCTACTCTATTCTATTCTACTCTACTCTACTCTACTCTACTCTACTCTACTCTACTCTATTTTCTATTCTATTCTGTTCTATTCTATTCTACTCTGTTCTATTCTACTCTACTCTACTCTCTCTCTCTCTCTGTGTGTGTGTGAGAGAGAATAATAGATAGAAATGATAAAACCGCAACCACTCTTTTTGTGAAGATTTATGAACATTTTCTTATTCACTATACCATTGTATACCACAATCCATGCAATTAATACAAATATTCTGGGCAGAAATATTGAATATTGTTTACTGGGGAAAACTGATTTTTTTTTCCTAATGTGGATGAGACAACAAACCCTACAAAAGTAAAGTTCAACAAACCCAGAAACTGTTACACAAGACACAAGAACAGTATTCCAATATCATCTGAGGGGATGCCACAAAGAAAAGGGAGTCAAACTATCCTCCAAGGGCAGGACAGGAAGTAACAAGTGGATGATTATCAAAGAGAGATCCAACTTAGAATTAATAGTGAGAACAATTAATCAGTGGAATGGCTTGCCTCCAAAAGTCAAGTGTCCTCCAATACTGGAGGTTTTTAAGAAGAGAGTGGACAATCATTTGCCTTGAAATGATAATAGGATAGAATAGAGTAGAGTAGAGTAGAGTAGAGTAGAGTAGAATAGAATAGAATTCTTTAGTGGCTAAGTGTGATTGGACACACAAGGGATTTGTCTTGGTGCAAATACTCTCAGGATACATAAAAGATACATTCGTCAAGAGTCATAAGGTATGACACTTAATGATAGAGTTTCCTGCTTGAGCAAGGTGTTAGACTAGAAGACCTCCAAGGTCCCCTTCCACTCAAGTTATTTTGTTAAACTGTCATTTCAATGTTTGTTATACATATGAACTACCAGGGAACCTAATAGCAGGATCTTGCTCTTATGTTTATTTTATTTATTTTTATTTATTTTGATTTGTCAATTGCTTACAAGATAATAGGTATATACATAGTTATGAATACATGAAATGGGTACATGAAAGAAAAATAAAAGAAACAATAGGACAGGGGTGGTCCCTCACCTACTTTAGAAA
Source organism: Pseudonaja textilis (assembly GCF_049901715.1). Lineage (NCBI taxonomy): Eukaryota > Metazoa > Chordata > Lepidosauria > Squamata > Elapidae > Pseudonaja > Pseudonaja textilis. Next base: position 16,732,636 of record NC_141992.1, on the reverse strand, counting down.
AAGTATATCTAAGCAAATAAAGTTGTAGGGATACTTACAATAAATACATATTCTGGCTATCAGCTTAAGGGTATAACGTGGCTATAAAGATATAAAAGGACTGGCAAGCAGGTGTCCCTGTTATCCTTAATGAATTTAGAAGACCTTGATATTTTTTTAAAAAAAACTAATGACAAAAAAAACTAAAATGGGGAATATTTCAATGGGAGATTATACTAAGAAATTTCAAGGTTATGGATTAGGGTGGGAAATCAGACCAGTCAAAAGAAGGTAATAATAGTCTTGTGGCTGTGAAGTCATGAAGCGTTGTCTTAAATGAGATTTTATGTATCTATTTAGTTTAACTGTTTGAGACTGCAGGCTATGCTGATCATAATTAGTTACAGAGTTTGGCCAATAGGTCAGAATCAAATGACTGGCTAATGGCTCACTGAAGAACCACGAAGATATCAATTCAACACACAACTTAACTAGAAACTATGTTAGTTGTCATTTTAGATAATCCACCCCCCCCACAATCCCAATCCCAACCCCAATCTATAGCTAAACAGGCTGAATCAGTTTCTGTACCCCAACTTCTCTGTTTCTAACCGTCCACTAAAACAGTGTTTCTGAACTGTGACAGCTTTAACCTGTGGACTTCAATTTCCAGAATTCCACAGCCAGCATGGTAGACCCTATCAGGAAACCAACATTATGAATGTTAATGCTACCTTTAGTATAAACATAAAGGAACCAAATCTTGCAAGTCTGAAGATTCCCCTCTTTCTCCCTTTATCTTTGTCAAAAACTAGAGAAGATCTTGTCTTGAGTCACTTTCTCAAATTACATTTCTGCCCCAATTTGGATTTCGTTTACTGTCTCTTGCTTTGGTTGTGGCTGTTCCTTCTGTTCCACAAGGTTATTTCTGTTTCATTGTAGGCTACTTCATAATAGCAATAGCACTTAGATTTATATACAGCTTCATAGTGCTTTATAGCCCTCTCTAAGCGGTCCACAGAGTCAGCCTATTGCCCCCAACAATCTGGGTCCTCATTTTACCCACCTCAGAAGGATGGAAGGCTGAGTCAACCTTGAGCCTGGTGAGATTCGAACTGCCAAATTGCAGTCAGCTGGCAGTCAGCAGAAGTAGCCTTCAATACTGCACTCTAACCACTCTTCCTGAGACTGCATGGCTGCTCTCTGGAGGTGCAATGCAATCCCTGGAAAAGACAGTTTAAAGAGTTGCAGAAGTACAATATTTGCATCCCTGCATACTTCAAGCCACCATTTTCTCTTTGTTTCTGAAACATTATATTACATAGGGGTCTAAGCTCCCCTCCCCACCCAGTTCTCAAAAAGAGAGCACAGGCTACTAAAGATAATTACTGTAATGCCCGATCACCATTTGAATGGGCTACTACTGTAATGCACTTTATTTGTGGGGCTGCCTTTGGACACATTTGAAGCTATAATTGGGACACGGTGTGGCATCCAGGCTGCAAATGGAGCAAATCGGCCAATTTTAAGATGGCTGCACTGATTGCTAATAGGTTTCTGGGTCCAATTATAGATTCTGCTAATACCTTTACGGTTGTGTGAATATATCACAAACTACTACTGTTGAAGGAAGGCCTTCTGAAGATCCTACTGCTTCAAGAGGTGCATGGAATGTGGCTCATATGGCAAACATTTGGCCTTCACCAGTGGTATGTGTGACACTGTCCCTTATTGCTTTTTTGGAAATCTCTGAAGGCTTCCAAGATGATTTGGTCCTGAATGATTGGGGTCATAGTTGCTATTGTTATTGATACTTGATTTCTCTTGTACTACTTGCTTGGTTGTTGCATATCATCAGGGCAATTGATCCCGGCAGTTTAGAAATATTGTAAAATACCTGTATATATAAATTCAGTTATCATAAACCACCATAGTAGAGTTGGCATAATGCTCAAAACTAAAAACAAAGTATACAGTCTAGTGCAGGATGTAATTCCAGTCTGCAGAAGTTCATTATTTGAATGCATCAGTCAATAATAATAAAGACCAACCATATGACTGGATAATTAAGTGCCTAGAAATATCAGGCGTCAGTAGAAACATCAGAAGCTTTGTGCAAAGTTCATTGGCACCATGGAAGACAATTGCTAATCAATGGTGATAGACTTGGGAGTGTCTATTGTTTGTCATTACATTGATTCCTCCGTCAGCAATACTGAATAAGTCAGGCCATGGCTACCAAGTCTGGATAATGCACATTGTGATACCTGGAGATAGCAGAAGAGAAGAAAAAGAATTTGACATAAAAAAAATCACAAAATACAAATACCTGCAAATAAAAGTAGAACTACTGTGGCAAAAGAAAGCAGAGATGGTAGCAACAATAATAAGTGCAATTCCAAAGCACCATCGCCTTTGTCAAAACAACACAAGTCATTTGCAGAAGGCAGCTTTACATGGAACAGCTTACATCCTGTGATACCTTTAATATGATTAAACAACACCTGTCTATCCTGGGTCCTCAGGAAGGACTCAATAAGTGGAGAAAAATGCCAGATCTAGTCTAAACATCTCCTTGACTGTGACCAACAATAATTTATTAAATTTGTCTTTGTTGGCCCTGGTGGATTTTGTCCTAAAATGGGCTTTGAGCCATTTGTAAAACCATTTTGATGTATCTGTAATTACTAATGCTGTTTCTAAAATGCTGATATAAATACTTATTTAACTCTTGATGGCAATTGAAAATGGAAAAAGAGACATTTTTCACGGTTGACAAAGGACAGCATCCCGTAGTAAAATGCTGGCAGCAATGTCAACCATCCACCAGAAACTTCCTACAGTAGTGCAGTCATGCATATTCAATTGTTAAATCTGATATTCTTTGTTAAAATGCAGTTAACAAGATGGAACCCTAATATTTTAGAATAGAATAGAATTTTAATAGCTTGTCAATAGTAGAATCACCATCATCATCCCAAATCAGTTCAACATAGAGTGAAAACTTATTTCGATGCTTTCCAAAAGTTTCAGCATGACACAAGCAATTTCAAGTTAGCGCTTCTAAATCAAAGTTTCCCAAACTTTGAGGTGTATTTCCCTTGGGGTGTTGCAGACAGACCAGGAGAAGTGTGAAGAACCTTTCAGCTGTACATTGTTACAAAAATCCACCTTTCCTCAAGTTTCATTGCGTTGTTTTCATTGTTCATTTGTGTTCATTTCGGTGTTTGGATTTTAAGGGAAGGTTAAGATGACATAGAAGGGAAGGTTAAGATGACATAGAAGGGAAGGTTAAGATGACAAAGAAGAAAGCTGTGAGGGTAAAATATTTAGGAATATTGCTGTAGAAGGTGTTATATTATTATCTGTCCCATGTTTCTTTGGCTATCCAGTTTCAGCATATAGGCTGAAAAAAATATAATTTTTAACGCATATTTACAAAAAAGAGTGAAATTTAACATTCACTTTCTCTAACCTACGTACTTCTAGATACATTTGACTACAATGTCTATCATTCCCAGCTAGCAAATTTACTAAAGCTCCACTGATTGCTAGTAAACATGAATTTTTAATGAATTGTTATTTTAGGCAGAAGATGTAATTATGGCAAATTCTTATGAAACAGAGAATGATGAAAACATTTCATATTATCTCTGTCCTTTGGAATGTTATTTTTTTCTTTTGTGCTGAGAACCTTTGATCATGCTAAAACACAATATTTTAAATTAGCTAAGCAGAATATGTAAGTGTTCCTTTTATTAATGAATCATTGGAATAATTGCCCTCTGGGAGAAGAAACAAGCATTTTTTCACTTATTACAACATGGATCCAAGTGAAGCCAGCAACATTGTCTAGTGGGATTGAACTAGTGCTTAATACAGATGCCAGCATTCAACAAATTACTTTCAGTGCCTGACTAATACATATGGCTGTGTTTATGATACAGATGGTATCACAACAATGCCTAGTTCAGTGCTTAAGAAACCTTAAGAGACTTTGGCTTCATAGAGGAAAAAGAAATTTCTCACTGATTAAAATATTGTACTTTTGGGAGTTCTGCACAAAATGTCATAGTGGTCAGTATTCTTTTTCCTTTTAACAAAGTTACCCACTTCACTCAGGAGAAATAATAATAGTGGTGATAATTCTATCATTATCAATGATAAGCTGCTGTAAGAAGATTGCACAAACTGACTTCAAGCAGCGGCATGACAAAGTAGCAACAATGGTGCATTGGAAGATCTGCTAGAAGTACCTTTTGCTTGCAAGCAACAAGTTGTGGGATCATAAAATAGACCACACAATAGAAAATGAAGAGCTAAAGTGCTATTGGACTTTAGGATTCAAACCAACTGTCACCCTGCCACATAATACCTCAGACTTAAACATTGTTGATGAGAACGATAAAAAAGTCTGGATAGTGAACACTGAAATACTGGAAACAACAGAATAAAGGAGAAAGAATTGGAGAAAATCACAAAATACAAATTGAAATAGATTGAAGTAAATTGAAATAGATTGGGGCAAAAGAAAGCAAAAGAAAACGAAGACACTACCATAGTAATAAGTGGACTGCAACTATTGCTATTGGGGCTTATGATCTTGCCAGTAATCTTCTGGTGCAGGAACTCATAGAATACTATTAAGCACTTCATGGAGAAAATGGGCAGCAACCCTGTGTTTTCAGAGTGGTGATTTTTGACCCAGATAATATGATTATGCTACCAGACTTACTAATTTGATCTGACAGGAACAGCTGCGGACTCGATTGCTTGTATTGTGGGAACAGAACATGTAAGTATCTCAGAAGTATCAAGAGAAGGATGTCATGATTTGTTCTGAATTGCCCCAGAATGGAGGACATGGAAGAATAACCTTAATCTACAAGAAAGTATGTTCTCAGTGAATGGTTAGGAAAAATATTCAAATAGTAGGAACACATCAACATTTGGAACCACTTGCAGAAGGAATTTGACTGCAGAAAATATGACTTCAGCAACAGAGTGGTCAATGTTTGGAATACTCTACCTGACTCTGTGGTTTCTTCCCCAAACCCCAACAACTTTAACCTTAGTCTGTCTACTATTGACCTCACCCCCTTCCTAAGAGGCCTGTAGGGAGGCGCGCATAAGTGCACCAATCGTGCCTACCACCCCTGTCCTATTGTTTTTGTATTTTTCTTATAAGTATCTATCTCATGTATTCAAAACTATATTGACAAATCAAATAAATGTAAAATATAAATGCGGTCTAAATTTGCCATTGCTGGATTATGAAAAGGTTGGACTTTTGCAGATCTTGAACAGTTGCTGCTACTACTTTTGTAATTCATGGTTGTTGTCTCTTGGTAGGACTCTGGAGAGGGTTATTTATATTTCCTTCCTTCCTTCCTTCCCTCCTTCCTTCCTTCCTTCCTTCCTTCCTTCCTTCCTTCCTTCCTTCCTTCCTTCCTCCCTCCCTCCCTCCCTCCCTCCCTATACCATGGCAATGACATACATTCCTTACATAACTTTGATAAACGCAAAACTGGCTGATAAATTTAAATCACATCACATTGCCCGATACACATGCTATACTAACGTGTCCGACAGCTTGTCCATTTTTGTTTACAAATAAACCAGAATGTGTCTTTCCCCCAAAAGGATCATAAGATTCAAAAGCCACATTTTTGTAATTTGGATTCTTGCAGAACAATGAGAATGGCTGCGAAGGATGTCCTATTCTGTGTGATACAGATGCATGCATGCACAAACACACACGCAGATACTTTCAAGCTCCCCTAAAAATGTAGAGGGATTCAATAGAATGCCAACTTGTCTAAATAAAAATTCAACATAATTGAACCTAAGGACAATTGTGGAAGAAACAGTGTAAAGAAGTATCCCAGCTCCATTTAGTCCTTCAGAGCATTTATAATAATTATGTTTGGACAGGGGAAAGGCAGTTAAAGATACTTCTCTTTCTTCTTAGTACCTTAATTTGCAGCAAATAAAGATTTTAGGTCCTGTTTCTTTAAGGTTCAGGTCACTGAGACAGAGTGGTTGGCTCAAAATCACATGGCAAAATCTCCAGTTGAATAGGAAATTTAAAGTGGGGCCTCCTTGGTCCAAGTACAGGATTTTAATTTCTATACTATATTAGTTCTCTATGAATCCTGATATATGTAGAAAGAGGTCAGTTTTTTGGAAAAGTTCATTGAAACCACAGAACTAAGTCAGTGCAGAACCAAAATATTATGACTGTTTGGGCTTGCACGTAACAGGGTTTTTAATGAAATTGCATGGGCTTTGGAATATACTTGCACATCCTCAGTCGTATATTTTAATCGCTAGTTCACTCTCATTATTCTGTAAGGACAGCATGAAGAGACAATGTAAACAACTGGGGCAATATGTAGAATTTTGTTCTCCAACCTGGTACCCCTCAGATATGTCGCATTACTACATTCATCGTCTGAATTATGTTTGATAGGGGTCCAAATGTAAGATTAATTTAACGAATTAAATTAAAAGTAAGATTTTATTTAGCATTGCCTAACATTAACTAACAGGCACCTTTCTTTTGTCCACACACATTTCCATAAATAAGACTATTCTTGCTATCTCAATTATCATTTCCTATATATGGCTATGCAGCATGTCTGAGATGCTTCACACTATTACTCACTTCTGTGTTTATGATATTGTTAGACTATGGGATCAACTGCACAACATTGAGACCTTGGGCTTAGCATGTCTTCTGATGTGGGTTTGATATCCACTCTACTCATGACCTTTTTTGCTTTAGGAAGGAAGGAAGGAAGGAAGGAAGGAAGGAAGGAAGGAAGGAAGGAAGGAAGGAAGGAAATATAAATAACCCTCTGCAGAGTCCTACCAAGAGACAACAGCCATGGATTACAAAAGTAGCAGCAGCAACTGTTCAAGATCTGCAAAGGTCCAACCTCTTTATAATCCACCAATGGCAAACTTAGACCAGATTTTTGAATCTGGTCATGAACACATATTTGGGTGGTGATCAAATGTGACCCCTGACCAGAAATTCCTGAAGACAAAACATTAGAAGACAAAGAAATCGCCAAAGATGTGGAACGAATGATGGTCATGACCAGAGAGGTTCTACTGTATTTTTTTTAATTATCTATTTATTTATTTAATTGAGATTGCCTCTCAACTCAACCAGGGAGGCTTACAATTCCAAAATGATAAAACAATGACACACATTAAAACAGTAAAAAAAAAAAAACCCACAAAATAAATAAATAGAAAGAGCAGCCGTGATGATTAATTAACTAATGGTAAAGCCAAGCAACAGGACTCTTGATACTTTCTGAGCTCCAGGCCTGGGTACGTAGCCAGGTTTTTAAGGTATTGTGAATGGACTAGAATGGATTAGAATAGTGGGTTGCCACTATTCTAATCTCCAAAGGGAGACTATTTCACAAGGAGGGGGCCACAGCAGAGAAAACCCATCCTCCAGATCCCATCAGTTGACAATCTTTGGATGATGGGTTCTATATCATCTTTTGCAGAGGTGGGATTCAAATTTTTTAACAACCGGTTCTGTGGGCATGGATAGATGGGTGTGGCCATGTGACTAAGTGGACATGGCTTCTTTTTTGCAGCAACCCTTCCCATTTTTTGCCTCCTGGGCCTCAGGGAAGCTTCCTGGGGGGTGTTTTTGCTCCCAGAAGGCTTCCCTGGGGCTCAGGAAGGCAAAAAATGGAGCCCTGTGCCCCTTTTTGCCTCCTGGGCCTCAGGGAAGCCTCCTGGGGTAAGGAGAGGGGGACAGTGAGGGGGGATCCTGGCACAGCTGATCATTGGAATAGCTGATCATCAGGAGGGAAAAACTACCTTAAGGAGATACTGGGCAGGGGAGAATGCAGTCAGCGATGTCGGCCATGCCAATAAGGATGATTGGGTAGGTAGGGGCAGGGCCAGCCAGGGGCACAATTTGCTGGTTTGCTGAACTGTGCAGAATCATAACAACCAGTTCCATAGAACTGGTCCAAACCAGTAGAATCCCATCCCTGATCTGTTGGATTGGGCTGGGCAGGTAGAAAGTCTTGGAAAAAGATGTTCCTCCAGGTAACCCAGTGCCAAGCCATGTAGGGCTTTAAAGGTGACAATCAGCACCTTGAATTGCACCTGGAAGCAGTGCAGCTTAAACAGTAGTGGTATTTGCATTTTCCGTGTAGCCAGAATCATTTGTTACCTGCTCAGCGGCATTTTCCACCAGTTGAAGTTTTCAAATGCTCTTCAAGGACAGCCCCATATAGAGCACATTGCAGTAATCTATGTGAGAGGTTACAAGATCATGGATAATGGTGAGCAGGGCCTCCTAGTCCAAGATATACAAATATATTTCATTTTTCCAGATTCCAGTTCTTTTAGCTGCCATGGTGTAACCAAAGATCTTTAATAAATCACATCCTTTGATGTGAAAATCTTGGCCTACTTGATGTCATACATTGTATATTTTGATAATTTGCTGCTCAACATTGTGAATTCATGGTTATACTGGTTTTTCAGATTTGCCTCTTTGTAAGCTAACTATTTTCCAAATTCCATATCTGGAAAAGATTTTGTGGGATTAAAAAAACAGGAGATATTTATATTGTGCCTTGATAGTATTGGAAAATTATTCCTGAGATGGCCTTGTGGTTTTTGACTGCATCTGCCCGAAACTTAATTCTGATTGGGATGGCAAAACTACGTCAACAACCCTTCCAGTCAGAAGTGTGGTTAGTATTTATTAACTCATCATAAGGCATCAGAATTTTTCTACTGAAGAGTTTCCTCCCCAGGAATTTAATAAACTGCAACCCAATAACAGGTCAAACAAGAGAGTAATTTTTAATCTGACTGGGTGTGTGGGTGCAAGAAGCCACATCTGGTGAATTTGATGTGACTCTGATAAACATCTAATGGTGAATCATCTATTTTCAGTTTCCTCTATGTCGTTTCCATGTACTTCTCTGAGTAGAAATATTAAAAGTAAGACTGTGCATTGTTTAGCATTTATTTATTAAATTTATTATAGTTTATATACATTATTGTAGCTAATTAACACATTCAGACTGTCATTTAAAGTCAAGCATGCTATCCCAAAGGTGCTTTTTCAAGAGGCAACTGAAAAACCTTTGTTTTTCCTTGAAAATGTTTCTGAACCAAAAAAGGGTCATGAAAAGTGAAAGACAAAAAAGTCCAGTTGCCTCTTGAAAAAACACCTTTGGGAAAACCATGGCCCGGATTACTGAAAATCTTCATAGACACAATAGACGCATTCTAATATGCAATACTTTCATGTTAAGGTTTAAAATGCAGAATTTCCTATTCTTTTGAACCAGTATTTTATTTATCTATTTATTTATGTAACTGCTCAACTCACATATAGCAATAGCACTTAGACTTATATACCACTCTACAGTGCTTTACAGTCCTTTCTAAGCAGTTTATAGAGTCAGCATATTTTCCCCCAACAATTTGGGTTCTCATTTTACCTACCTCAGAAGGATGGAAGGCTAACTCAACTTTGAATCATGTAGGTGATTCCAGGTGACTTACAAAATTTTAAAAATCCATCATATAATATAAAACCTTTAAACTTATCTCATCCATGGCAGCAACAACACAATAAAATCAACCACTTGTCTCCATTTGTGGTTCCCAGACCTGCTGACCTGTTTTTATTGGATAGTTGCAAACCACCATTAGATTTTGCATGCATTAAATTAGCAGTCACCAACCAGTGGGCCACAGCCCACTGGTGGCCCACGAGAAAATTTTGGTGGGCCGCAGAGAAATCTCACCCCCAGAACACCCCCCAAAGCAATTAATCCAGGCTGCACAGAAAAACAAGGCTACGCCACCCACATGGCCCATGGGAACCCTCCCCACCCACTCACTCTTTACCTGACAAATTTGCTTGCTAAATTGCTATTTTTCCTTTTTCCGACCATCTGCTATGCCGGGACATTTAGATTAGCTAGGAAGCAGGAAAGAGGTGGATTTTTTTTCTAGCTAGTCTTTAGATCTTCGGCTCTGCTTTTAAGCACAGCCGTACCTCCCTTAAGACTGAAGGTTTTATTATTCAATGCAGACTCATGGCAAGCAAAATTGATATGACAGACTAAACTAACTGATGGCAGATGGATAGATCACCAAATAAATCTGTGGTTCTATGAGCAACTCAATCTGCCTGCCTGCTTTGCCTGATTTTGGGTAAAAGTTGCTCTTTTTTAATGAAAAATTCAATATTTATATAAATATTTATAATATTTACATACAAGCCATGCCCAGCCAGTCACATGACCACCAAGCCACACCCACAAATTAGGCCACACCCACAGAACCGGTTAGTGGTCCCTGGGATTTAAAATTATGAGTTTGGTGGTCCCTGAAGTCCAAAGGTTGGCAAACCCTGCATTAAGGGACTTTTAATCTAGATTTGACAAGAAATATGCAAAGACACAAAGGCAATATCCTTATCATTAACAAGGAATGCTGCAGGTGCCATTGGTGCAACTAAGGCTGGTGAACTAATGTATACCTTATTTTACTAAAAAGCATATTGTGGAAGCTTCAATTGACTAAACTAGATAGTGGAGGTAAATATGTATGGCCCCATCAGATAATGACTAAGTTATATGAAAATTTCAATTTGGACATAACATGATTAAATGGCAAAGATCATGAGTGGGATCTGACAGGGTTAACTACCAGTTTGGTGATTTACGAGGTTTGGTGATTTACGATGTGCTTCCTTGCACACTGCACGCACACCTGTAAATCGTCATCAGCCTGGTGCCTGGACAGCTGAGCAGAGCTGCGTGCCGAGAAGCAGGCTTTGAAAAAGTACTTTTTTCCTGCTTTTTTAACTGCAGCTGTGTCTCGCACGGCAGCTGAAGTTGAAAATGCAGGAACTAAAGGTCAGGTAAGAGCCTGGGCGGGCAGGTGGGCAAAAACATCAGCAGACATAGAACCGGTTCTATGTCTGCTGCTCTTCTGAGCTACTGGTTCTACAGAGGTGGACAGAACCGGTAGAAACCCACCCCTGGTAAAGATTATTTATGTATAAAATGAAAGAAAAAAATAGATACATATCAGTGAAACTATTAGAAAGAGGAAGGCTACCTTACCTCTGAATTAAAATCATTTGAAAGCTACTTAGAGAAGGAAGCTCAAATCCTGTGTGAAAATTACCGAAGATTTATCTGTCAAAGATAAATTAGAATGATAATGTGGCAGATGCTTAAAGAGAGCAAAAAGAATTATATTTCTACAGGAATGTGTGGAGTTATGCTGGTGGCAAGTATGAAACAAGACAATTGGTAAAATGATGAAGTTGAAGTGACTCTGGATGAGGACACAAATCCTAAGTTTTTTTTAACAAACACTATATGCATTTGTGTCCTCATCCATAATTATTTACACTTCATTATTTGAAATTGTCATGGGTTCTTTTCAGTATACCTATGTCAGTGGGCTCCAAAACCCCAGAGAGCCAATATAATCATACAGGCCTCTAAGCAAAACACACACACACTCTCTCTTGCACTTAAAAGCTAGTACTCAGTGTTTACTAATGTTTGCTCCATTCTTTTAAGAATTTCATACTCGGCCTATTATCTAAGTTGTAGGGCTTTCTATTTGATTGACTGGTGGGCGGGCTAATTTTGCAAGTGAGAGAATAGGGGTGGGTGTATTGATGGTTAGTGGTGTAAAAGTTAACAAGTGGTAATTTTGGTGGTTTGTATTTTATCTGGGTAGAGATAAGACAAGCAGACTTAAACTGTTATATATAGCTTGCCAATGACCAATCATTATAAATTACAATAATTATGCCACACTAAATACCTAAAATTGCCTCAATATTTAAATATATTTTCCTTCTTTAGAAGGATCTGCTATTGGACAAAGCTGTTTACTCATTGAAGGGACAGATTTGGTATTATCTAGCAAAGCCTGTTTTAGTATTTCTATTTTATTGCCTTCCAATGGAATGCTGGAAAGCCACAAAGCACCTGATTCATACATCTGAAAAATTACCTCAGCTTGATAGTTACTGAATTTATTTATGTAGCTTCTTTCAGTCTCAAAGAGATTTTGTTATTCCCCGCTTCCCCCTGGAGCCTGCATTAGACCCTTAGTTATAATGATTAGATTCTGAAGGATGCTGTGTTATAGAGAAACTCTGTCCCATAATAGCTTCGTTGCTGTGGAAAATCTCACGTTATTTGGCCATTTGCTTTAGGTTCTCTAAGCAATCAAGACATGTGCCTCAAGGCTGCAAATACAAAGCTACAGGCAAAACCCTCTGGACATAATGACTGGCTATTTATGCAGAACTAAAAACTGGAACAGCTGAGCTGTAGATGTATGAATAGCAAGCATGCCTTCCAGCACAAAAGATAGAGCTCTGAAATAAAGGGATTTATAATAGTTCTGACATCCTGTACATCAAAATCACACAAGACAGTTGGGTTGTAAGTTTTTCTTTTTTGTAGGTTTGAGCCATGTTTGAAGGGGGGTCTGCAATTAAAATGAAAAATGGCAAAAAGGGAAAACTGAGCATGGCTCTGTGCGTCTCTGTATGCTCAAAGATACTTCTGTTGAAATTCTGAGAAAATATTTTCTCCTTAATCAAATATCTACGGTTCAAAGTTATTGTTCTTCTCTTGTTTTCCTACTTCTTCCAACCCACTCCCTGCTTCCCTCGGCTCTCTCTTAAGGGGTTGATTTGATGACACTGAAAAATCTTGATATTAATATTAACTGAAATGTCTTCCAATAGAAGAACGCGCACAAAATTGGCCCTAAGTAACATGGCCAAAGGCAGAGAAAAACAACATTCAGAACAACTCAGATCACTATGCTGTTCAAGGCACTGAGAGATGAGAAATGGAAGTTGATGGTGATATGTCCTAATATAATTGTTAAAGTCCTGGAAAACACTTGGAGACGAAGACTTCTGACATAGGACTTGTTATATTTCAACTGTATTTTGAAAAATCCTAAAGTTCTTTGCTTAACTTATTGGAAATTTGCAGTGAGAAGCAGTGGTGGGATACAAATAATTTAACAACCAATTCTCTGCCCCAATAATTTCTTCCAACAACCAGTTCACCAAATTGCTCAGGAAGTTAACAACAGGTTCTCCCAAATTGGTGTGAACTGGCTGAATCCCACCACTGGTGAGAAAGCAATCAGGATGGGCATACTTTCTCTAAAGGTAGTCTGTTCATGGTTTGTACATTTCTGTGGGATTCCAATGGAAAGGAACATTTGTAGTTCAGGATTGAATTGTGGAGTTCTTGGTTCTCTTTAAACTTGATTGTTTGCTTGCACATTTCATTACCCAGCTAGGTAACTTCATCAATGCAAGTGAGATGGAGCTTGCTGCCTATTTATAGATAGTACCTTCTCCTGCTAGTTTTGGTGGAGATATGGTTTCCTCCTTGGGAATTATTTGATTAGAGCATTGGTTGCCTGGTGTGAATCCCTGCTTATCTGAATATTGACATCTGGAAGACATGAGTTCCAGTCTTTTTGTTTCTTTCCTAGAGAATTTTTTTTTTGCAATATTTTTATGTATTAGGAACACCAACTTCCATTTACAGATGCTGTCAGGAGCCAGGGTATATAATTTAATATCCTCTAGATATTCCCCAATCATGATACCAATAATAGTTAATAGTAAAGATGGAGTGGAGTTATAGGGTGACACATCTTGAGGTCATCAGGTTGCCTATTTCTATGAAGTCCAGGAAATGATACACATCTCCATACACCTTCAATGTATGTGAATACCATATGAAGACAACTCAGAGTTAGTTGTTAGAGGGGTAAAGGTTTTTCCCCCCTGAAAGTACAGAATCCAGAAATCACAGGTCTACACCTATTTTCCAGTGTCAAATAATAGCTAAATCTAAATAATAGCTAATTAAATTCTCCTACCTTTTGTCCTGCCAGTTGTCTTTCAGTTTGAATAATAATAATAGTAATAATAATAATAATAACCTTTATTGTCATTGTACATATATACAACAAATTTGATTTTGCTCCTGCTGGTGCTATCCATAACAAAAATACAACACAACATAAATAATAGAGAAAATGGTCCTTATACAAGGAAAAACCAGCCATATGTTTCCATGTATGCATGGAGTAATTGTAGTTGTATTTAGGAGTCTGACAGCCCATGGATAAAAGCAGTTTTTAAACCTGTTTATCCATCTGGCTATACTTCTGTGTCTTCTGCCCAATGGTAAAAATGAGAAAAGACATTGACCAGGATGTGAATCGTCCTTAATAATCTTCCTTACTCTGCTGAAGCAACTAGATCTGTCATCCAATGGTATTAGGGGGCAACCAATAGTTTCTTGTGCCAAATTTATCACTCTCTGTAGTGCCTTTCTGTCCACAGCTGTTGAAGGATACTTTCTTCATGGACCAATAAAAAGAGATCATCAGCCGTTGGTCCACCTGATTTTTCCGTAGGGCTCTAAGGTAATGAAGTGTCTGTTGAGCCTTCCCTAACCACCAGGGACATGTTGTATTCCCAGGTGAAGTCTTGACTAATAAGCACTCCCAATAATTTAAAAGAGGAAACTCTCTTTTAAAAATGCTCCTGACATTTGTTTTTTTTTAAAGGATCTGCAGTGAAATTCTCATTTGTGGAATCTGTGTTGAACCAGTCAGGGGAAATACATATCTTGTCCTTCATTGCACAATAAGCAGCTGTACAAAGGAAGCATCTCATCAAGTCTCAGAGCAGGATTTGGGGAGGAAATGTCTCTCTCTGAGCTTGGGAAGATAAGCAAATAATGATTCTTCCTGCAACCTCAACCAACCAAACATATTCAAAACAGCACCAACAATAATGCAGAAAAAATGCTTCAAAATTCTCAGAATAAAGTAGAACAGCAGAAGCCCAATAGAGTCAGGAAATATTTGTGAAGACAGTTTTTGATGCAATACTATCAAAGACTGAAATGGCTATATGTAATATGTCTGAGCTGTTAATATAAGATCTATCCTTCCATAACCTAAGCAGAGTGACTTGCCTGGCTGACTGAAAAGCTAAGCAGGGTCAGGCTTGGTTACTATTTGATGGGAGTTTAAAAAGTCAAAAAAAAAAATTAAAAAAATCCCAAAAGCAAGGTAGCCTTTTGTGCTGAGAAAAATTCATGTCCAAGTTATAAGGAATTTTGCTCAGCCTGAAAAAAACGTTACTTGTACCTTGCTTGGATGTCACCAGAAAATGGACTTTCGTGGACCTGAGCAGAAAAAAAAATCTAAACAGTTCCTTAGTCACATCAGAAACAAACATATCCCTGAGGAAGATTCCTACTTTCTCTCCCTGTTTCTGAAATAAGCCAATCCCACGAAAAAGATGAAGATTTACTAGGATTTATTTTCTAATCCCACTTAACCTCTGAGATTCCACCGATATCTAATTAAATATCACCCTTACCCCTTTACTTAATTGTTTGCAGTCATCTTTTGAGTGAACTAATATTGTCAGGATCCCATCCTTCTTCTTCTCCTTTCCTTTTTCCTTCTCTCTCTTCTTCTTTCTCCCTCCCTCCGTCCCTCTCTCTTCCTCTTCCTCTCCTTCTCCCTTTCCTTTTTCTTCTCTGGGAGGGCAACACTGATGAGAACCAGCTATTGGAATAATGTATTTTTCTTTTTTTAATGGTATCTTATGAACATTATTCTGGTACTATACTCAGTGAACAAGAAGTTATTTCATCCAATACCACGAACTGTTATATCCAACTAGGATGTTACCAAAAAACTATATATGCCCATACATGAGTGTAGCAAGATTTTAAAAGGCTATGAATTACTTTAAAAGAGTTGTGATATTTCTGTTCAAAAGGCTTCAGAAGCTCCATGGTTGATCACTTGCTAATTTTCTGGAGCTACCCACTAAGGAAGAGGTAGCCTAATTTTCCTTGGAGCTCTCCAAAATATTGAGCTATAATTCCTATCATCCCAACTCATCACGGCTACACTCATTTTGACTAAAGGACATTAAAATACAATCTAATGATCTGAAATATCAGGTTGGTTGTAGAAAAACATCTTTCATAGCAATTCACGCTCATGCTGAGTTTTCCATTAGCTTCATTGTTGTGGCCAATAATTGGGTATTTGGAGGGAGGGTTATAAAAAGGTTGAGACTCTTTTAAGCTGACTTGACTCCTTTTTAAAATCAGTTTTTATTGAATTTCATCGTAAAATAAAAATATAGAAGAAACAAAACAAAAATAAAAAGGAGAGAGAAAACTATAAAGAGAGGAAAAGAAGTAATGACCTGACTTTCTGTGGTTAGATTACAAAAATAATACAACATCAAGCTTTTGCTTTACATTTCACAACATTTCTATGATTACAAAACAATTCTAATCATCAAAACCTAAAATCCAAGTTTCCAAGGTTTTCCCCCAGTTTTGAGCAAAAAGCGGTTACCAAGTGGAAACAAAACTGGATAATTTCATTCTTTTAATTAAAACAGTGAATCTTGGAATCTCCGCTATTCCATTGCTGAACTTGATGGACGGGGATTTCATGTTATTGCTCATGTTGTTATTTAGCAACTGGACAGCGTTTCCCTTCTTCTGAAATGATTTTTTAACTTCCCAGTCTGGCCTTCAGTTCTGGTTTTCCACCCAACTTCTGACATCCAGGTCAAGGCTGCTCAGCTTCTGGATCCAGGCAAGGCCATTTGGGAGTTTTATTTTTTTATTTTTTATTTATTTATTTAGTCAAGCGATTATAAGATAACAGGTATAAGTATAAACATAGTTATGAATACATGAAATGGATGCATATAAGACAAATAAAAAGAAACAATAGGACAGGGACAGTAGGCACGTTGGTGCGCTTATGCACGCCCCCTACAGACCTCTTAGGAAAGGGGTGAGGTCAATAGTAGACAGTCTAAGGTTAAAGTTTTTGGGGTTTGGGGAAGAAACCACAGAGTCAGGTAGAGTATTCCAAACATTGACCACTCTATTGCTGAAGTCTTATTTCCTGCAATCAAGTTTGGTGCGATTAACCTTGAGCTTGTATCTATTGTGTGTTCTTGTGTTGTTATGGTTGAAGCTGAAGTATTCATTGACAGGTAGGACATTGCAATGTATGATTTTATACAGTATACTTAGATCAGACCGAAGGTGGCATAGTTCTAGGTTTTCTAGGAATAGAATTTCAAGTCTGGTGTCATAAGGTATTCTGCAACGATTAGAGAAGTGGAGAACTCTTCTTGTGAAATATTTCTGGATTTTCTCAACTGTATTAATATCAGATACGTAATGCGGGTTCCAGACTGATGAGCTGTATTCAAGTATTGGTCTAGCAAATAGTTTATATGCTCTAGTTAGTGTGATATTACCAGAGAAAAAGCTACGTAGGATTAGATTAACAACTCTTAATGCCTTTTTGGCTATGTAGTTACAGTGGGCTCTAGCACTTAGACCATTAGAGGTGAGTACTCCAAGGTCCTTGACAGAGTTTGATCAGGGATGGGTCCTAAGTTAGCAGCATCTTGATGAAGTGGATCTTTTCCCCATTAAACACACTCCAGGAAAGCAGCAACCTGAAAACTCCATAATAACTATGTAGCTTAAGTTCTTATTTGCTTAGTGATTGTGGCTAAGATAGTTGCAAAACATCTTACCTACTGATTAAAAGAATTACCAGCAAGGGGAGCGGGATAATGTTTGCACTAATTGTAGCTGTCGAAATCTAACACAAAGGAAAATGAAAAGAAAGCCTGCCATTTATGGGCCTGCCTGTCAATTAGGAGACAAACCAATATTGGTGAAACAAAAGCTAGACTTGGAAGAGGGTTCATAGCTACTTAGGTCTCGACTGCAAGGCTTCACAGCATCACTTACTCTGCATGGAAGAACTTTGCTCTCTCTGCCCTCACAGACAACCTGCTGCTCATACCACCCCAGCCAAACTGCCCTCCACATATCAGGGTTCCTGCTTTTCTTCAAATATACATCTGTAAGCTTGATGTCACACAAGGCAGAAAGACCTTTTATTCCACCAGGAGGACTGCAACTCTTGAAAGAGGTGGGGCAAGACCAGAGGTAGTATTCAGCAGGTTGTGACCAGTTCTGGAGAATCAGTAGCGGAAATTTTAAGTAGTTTGGAGAACTGGCAAATGCCACCTCTGGCTGGCCCCACCACCATCTATTCTCTGCCTCCCGAGTCCCAGCTGATTGGCTGGGTCTTCTTTTGTTGCCCTGCGCAGGAAAACGGAGCTGGAAAGCAGCTTAATGGGGGGATGGAGATTTTACAATATCCTTCCCCTGCCATGCACACCAAGCCACACCCACCAAGCCACACCCACAGAACCGGTAGTAAATTTTTTTGAATCCCACTACTGTGCAAGACCATAGGAACAAGCTTGCAAAGAGGACAGCAGGATAGAATCTTTTTCTATCCTTGGCACCTTCTTTTTGGTTTAACATTTTTATTGAGTTATAAAATATTGTAAAATACAAAAGTAAATAGAAAAGCAGTAGTGTGGAAAAGGGGGAAGAGAAGTGAGGGAAATTAAGAAAAAAGAAAGGAAAAGCAGCATTGATTTAAGACTCTCTCTGTTACAGTAAAATAAAGCATTAACATCAAATCACAACTTTTTGCTTTTTCATAATAATACCGCGTGTCTCACAAAATAAGGCCGGGCCTTATTTATTTTTTTTTGGAGCCCCCCAAAAATGGCTAGGACGTCTTTTCAGGGTGAATTACTTCTTCCCACCCCGCATACCCAGCGCCGTCTCCAACAACAGCGCCTGAGTCTCTCCGCTTTCCCCATCCCCGTAACAACAGGGGAAAAAAAGATTTTGAGGCCCCTGAGAGTGTCGTGCGCTGCGTTTTGGCTTAATCCTAAGCAGCTGGGTGGGCGTGAGAAGAGCCGAGCGAGCATCTTTGCTGCTGCTACCCTTGGTGCTCCAGCCTCAGACTCTGCAAGTTTGCAAAAGTCCCGGTGCGCAGTGTGTTCCTGCATTCCAAGCGCCCAGGCCGAGCTGCACCTGTCCGTCTCTCACCGGCGCCATCTCCAATAACAGCGGCAGCAGCGGCGGAAACCATGGAAGTTACGGAGGCGGCTCCCCCACCCGAGAAGCGGCTGAAATGCTTCTACTGTTCCTGCCGCTGCTGCTGCTGTTATTGGAAATGGTGGTGGCGAGAGAGGGACAGCTGCAGCTCGGCCTGGGCCCTTGGAATGCAGGAACGGGCTGCACACTGGGACTTTTGCAAACTTGCAGAGCCCGAGGCTGGAGCACCAAGGGTAGCAGCAGCAGAGACGCTTGCTCGGCTCTTCTCATGCTCACCCAGCCGCTCGGGATTAAACCAAAATGCAGCGTGCGGCACTCCCAGGTACCTCAAAATAATTTTTTCCTGTTGTTATGGGGACGGGGGATAAGTGGGAGAGACTCAGACGCTGTTATTGGAGACGGCGATGGCGAGAGAGGCGCCAGCACCAGTGGGAACCATGGAAGCTATGGAGGCCTGAGAAATAGCTGAAATGCTGCTGGACATCCACACCGACGCCGTCCACCTGCTGACCTGGGTAAGGGAGGGGTAAGGGAGCCCTCCATGCTCCACCATGGTGTTAGGAGCGGCTGATGGTGAGGCGTAGCTGTCCGCGGGGCACTCCTAATGGCAAGTTCCTGCCCCGCTTGCCTCCCCCCAATTTTGCATGTTTTAAACCAGGCCTAAATTTGGGGGGAGGGGCTTAATTTCATTTTATGCCTAGAAAACATGCTGGGTCTTCCTATTGGGGGGGTGGCGTATCATTGGAGAAACACGGTATGAACAAGCCATTTCTGAAAAGATCTATCAATCTTCTCAGTAAAACCCAAAATCAAAGTTTCATTATTTTCCAGATCAAGCACGAAGTTCAGAAGCGGTCTCCACATGGAAACAAAAGTACTTATGTTCTTTTCTTTAATCAAAGTAGTCAATTTTGCCATTTCAGCCAACTCCATCAACTTCTGCAACCATTCATCCGTAGTAGGAATCCAAGTGTCCTTCCATTTCCATACAATAGTCTTGCTGTTATCAACATATATAATAATAAGAAAGTTCCAATTTTTTTTCTCCAATTCTTTTTCCATTAGGCCCAAAAGAAAAGTTCTGGTTTCATTTTTATCTCCATTTTCAATATCTCTGACACCTTCTTAGACCATGATGGCTGTAAAGGCTGCTGAACAAGGAACATGAGTAGATCAAAAGAGCACAGCACAGTTAGGAAAGCAAACATTCTGCTCACACAGGTGATTTTCAAAAGCACTTTTTCAGTTATTTCATGCTTAAAATAAAGATGTTCATTCTCAGAGAGGCCTAGTACACTTATTTTTATTTCAAAAAAACAGGTTGTAATCCTAGAAAACACAGGAAGGAAATATGCTGGAAATTTAAGGCCCATCTAACCCAAGATCATCAAATGTTTTCAAATATTTTTCCCAAAATGTTAAGCTGCCAAGAAATAAAAGGATGATTTCTCTCCTTTCCACAGTCAGAAAGCTGTGTTAAAGTCCTTTACTCCATAGTCTGTAAATCAGGAGAAAAGATTGCTCATTGCTGAATTCCAATCTCCTCATATAGTGTTGCTCTTACAGTGTTACTGTAAGTCAAAGTAAGTGATTAATAGATTCACCTGGCTTTGTTTCTCCCCCAAGCCTCTCCTGCTTAGCAATCATGCTCCTTTATTATGGGGTAGGGCAGGACTAAATGAGTGTTGAATGATTGGTTTAGCTCAGGGCTGTCAAACTGAATTTCATTGAGGGCCATATCAGGGTTGAGTTTGATCTTGGGGGGGGCAGGTGGGCGTGGCCAGGGTTTGTTTTGCTAGCACTCTGCCAACAAAAATGGAACTTGTGTGTGGCCCTCCTGAGTTCCATTTTTGACTGCCATGGCCTCCTCCAGCACTCTGCCAGCAAAAATGGAGCTTGCACGCACCCCTCCCGACCTCCATTTTTGTTGGCTGAGTTCTGGACCAAGCCATTGCAGCTGAAAACAGAGCTCAGGAGGGCTGTAAGTGGCCCTCCATTTTTGCTGGCTGAGTGCTGGAGCAGGCTGTTGCAGCAGAAAACAGAGCTCGGGAGGACCACGCATGGCCCTCCTGAGCTCCATTTTCACTGGCAGAGGCACTGTGGGCCAGTCCTTCTCTGTTTCCAGGATGGCCCTGCAGACCAGATCTAAGCACCCTGTGGGCCGGATCCAGCCCACGGGACTTGAGTTTGACACCCCTGGTTTAGCTAGCTGTTAGGTTGTCCAATGAATAGTTTTCAGGGGTGAAAATATTCTGTATATGTGACTTCTCAAGCTACTTCTTAACATGTTCCTAGTGCTCTTTTGAAAGAGTGCTAAACTGATGCCCAAATAAATAAATAGCCCAATTGAAAGGTCACGAGGCAGAGGAGGAGTGAAGAATTAGGTGGAAGAGAGCTTTCCTTCTCAATATTTTGGGAAATCTCCTTTTCATTTCATGCTGTATACCCCTTCTCCATGCTGTGACCTGTCATTAAGGCTAACAGGCATGAAGAGGAATGTGTGACACAGCAGGAGGGATTGACTCATAACAAGTAAGTTGTGTCTTTGAGGAAAGAGTGGAAAGAGAATATTGGTCTTGGGCGGCAGTTAGTAGCTTTGCCTGGCAGCATGTAGAAGTAGTCTATAGGTAGCCAAAGTGATACAATTGATAACATTGCCTTAACTCTAAAGTAAAACCATTCAAACAATCCCAGCGTGCCAAAATACCTCTTGACAGCAGAAGAACTAGAGACATATCAAGATAAATATATAAGATTCCATTTATCCATTATATGATATAGGTTCTTCTTCTTTCGTAAACACAGGATGCAAATAAGTAAGGGGAAACCACCCTTGAGGCGTCATGGTTTATACAGAACATCAAACCATTGCCAAGGAGGAAAGAATTGAAAACCAGAAATATTTTTTTAAAACCATCTTTATTTCAAATCTTAAATCTGCCAAGGTTGAACACCCCTGCTTTAAATAATTGCAACTTGTACAGGTATAAAATGTATATATAGGTATAAAATGTGTACAAAAATGAAAAGCTACGATGAAGGAGCTCAGGTCTTCATTTAATAGCTGGATTTGTACAATATGGAAAACCATGGGTTTTTTTTTTTTAAAAAAAACTGGGTTTTTGGGGGGTGGGTAGGTGGGTGTAGAAGGAAATCACAATTCATTGACTTTAAACAACTTGCTTTGTGATGTAGAATAGTTTACCAAGTTCAGATAAATAGTTATAGTCATCCTGTACACTAAACCAACCAATCAAACCTATTTCTTACTTATTGCAATCTTTCCATACTGCCCAAAGTTCTCGTGAAGCAAAACAGGTTACATAACCATGAAATGAAGTTAGGGAGAGATTTTATCAGCCTGCGGCCTTTTTAGGCTGTCACTCGGTGGCTTAGCTGATCGTTGTTTCACATTGTTCTTTCCTTCTTTTTCTTGGCCAAGGAAGCTGCCTCTTGCATCTATTTTAACTTTCTACAAGGCCTTGAGGCTTTGTTGGGCATTGTAAGAAATTGGAATGGCTGCTTGGAATGCTTCTATGGTCCAAGGACACCAGATGGAAGGCAGCTCCCATTTCCCTGGGTCTGTGATGGAGCCAGCTTGGAAATGAGGAAAGATCACACAATGGATTAAAAACAAAAAAACCAAATACTTGTTATGGTTTCTACGAACCAGGGCTTTTAATCCAGGCAAGAAGTTTCTGCGGAAAGAAGCATGCTTGATTCCCTAGAGGATAGAACTGAACACCACCACTTCACTTTGAAATGTTTTACTTTCCTCCATGTGAAGAAACGTTGATTTTCTGTTCATACATGTTTACAAGATGCCACAATGATGTTGCGTGTGTCACGACATCTCCACGTAAATGATACATCTTATATAATTTATGTCGGTTGCAACACATTTGCATAAAGACATTGTGAACTACAATAGATTTCTTGTCTCTTCTGCTCCCACCCGAACAGATTCCAGTATTTTCCAAAGAACATTTTCACATAAATATTGCTAACCTAATTTCTTGCTATGCATGTCTTGTAAGGGACAGTGGATGGCTCAATATACCAATAAAGGAGAATATTTGTAATTGAGGGCTGAAAAGGGGGGCCCTTGGTGCTCTCTGAACTTGGTTGTTTTCTTGCAGATCAGAGGTGGTATTCAGCAGGTTCTGACCAGTTCTGGAGAACCAGTAGTGGAAATTTTGTGTAGTTCGGTGAACTGGCAAATACTACCACTGACTGGCCCCACCTCCATCTATTCTTTGCCTCCTGAGTCCCAGCTGATCGGCTGGGTCTTCTTTTATTGACCTGCATGGGAGATTGGAGCTGGAAAGCAGGTTAGTGGGTGGGGAGGGAATGGGGATTTTGTAATATTCTTCTGCTGCCATGCCCACCAAGCCATGCCCACCAAGCCACGCCCATAGAATTGGTAGTAAATTTTTTCAATTCCATCACGGTTGCAGATGTTTCATTATTACCCAAACTAGGTAACATCATCAGTGCTATTAAGGAGTGGGGCTTGCTGTCACTTGATATTCTATCACCTTGCCCTTTGACATGAAAATGATTGGAGCATTTTACCCTTGTTTTCAAGTCTAGTGCTCAGGGAAAAGGCAATCGGTGCTAACCTTCTCTCCTTCCAGATGTTCATCAGGAAAATGCAAAGAACATCATCTATGGGCCCTGACTCCTGAAATATTATAGGTTTTAAAATTATAAAAATAAGGCCTGCCCTGCTCGGCTCTTATCTTTGTAAGGAGACTCAACAAATCCCTCCCTATTCTTCGATATAACAATAACTTATGGTTGTCAGCAATAAGTACATATCCTAAAGCTGGGGTCATTTTTCTACAATACAGTAGTTAGAATTGGGGAGTGAAGAAAATTATAAACAATATACACACAAAAAGAGAAGTTCCAGGAACAGGACTCTGCATCTCTGGAGAGAATGGGGAGAAAAAAAATCTGATGGTGACTACTGTGTAGTGCTGACCTGAGCCTAGGAGCTGGGAGATCTAGTACTGCAAGAATATTCTTCAATAGGAAAAGAGACCTCCCACAACAACTGTAAAACTTCAGCTGGATTTACATGCCAAAGCAGGATATTGTGCAATTTCAAAAGAAAAGTAAATTCAAAAACAATTAATTGCAGTGTCCGATAAACAAAACCAAAGTGAGAAATAAACCAACTTAGTTCCCCAACAATATCCTTTGAACAATTGGGTTTTGTGCTGATCCCACAGTGGGTCAAAGCTTTCTGGAAGTGACTTGTAGACAATGCAATAGCCATGAAAGATATGAAGAAAGCATAATAGTTGGCGATAATGAAACTTGTGTAGATTAATTAGATTTCTATTTTGCCTTTTTTATTTCATAAGTATATCACAGAGGCAAATATGCACCTCCTTTTAGGTAGCCTAGCCTGTGAGAGAGTGACTGGTCCAAAGTTGCCCAGCCGGGCTATAACTCACAGTCCCCTGGTTTCTAGGCCAGCACCTTAACCACTGCATCAACCTGATGGATAAATTAATTTTTCTGATCAGATTAAAAAAACACAATAAGTACATTTATGGATAACTGGAAACCCCTTATAGAGTTTTTGCATGAAATAGAAAAAATGCATTTATGATTTGTAGTTTTGATTATTAGAAAAAAAGGATAGAGAAAAGTGAGCTTTTTTCTTTTCAACGATGATTTTGTAATTGTATTTCAGTTGGGTGCAAAGGAAATTGAAAGTTGCTTCTTTCTTTTTATTTTTTTCTTTCTTGCACGTTTGCTTTTTTTCTTTCTTTATGCTTTTTAATTTGTGTTAGCTTTTGTGTTCTTTGTAAGTTTAAATAGCATTTATAAAAAATATGATGAAAAATTTAGTGTTGGTAGTGTTAAATATGTACATGAAATACATTAAACCATTTGGATCATGGCTGATTAAACCCTGTTGGACATTCCATGAAAAAATGAAATCC
This sequence comes from Pseudonaja textilis, assembly GCF_049901715.1. Taxonomy (NCBI): domain Eukaryota; kingdom Metazoa; phylum Chordata; class Lepidosauria; order Squamata; family Elapidae; genus Pseudonaja; species Pseudonaja textilis. The sequence continues at coordinate 16,707,618 of NC_141992.1, read as the reverse complement.
ATCTCTTTTTAGAGCAGGGGTCTCCAACCTTTTGGACCTCAGGGATCACCAAGCTCATAATTTTAGATCCCAGGGACCACTAACTGGTTCTGTGGGTGTGGCCTAATTTGTGGGTGTGGCTTGGTGGTCATGTGACTGGCTGGGCATGGCTTGTATGTAAATATTATAAATATTTACATAAATATTGAATTTTTTATTTTTTTAAAAAGAGCAACTTTTACCCAAAATCAGGCAAAACAGGCAGGCAGATTGAGTTGCTCACAGAATCACAGATTCATTCAGAGATCTATCTATCTGCCATTGGTTAGCTCAGTCTGTCATATAAAATTTGCTTGCAAGCAAATTCACAAAATTAACTCACAACATACCATGTATGTAAATATTGAATTTTTTATAAAAAAGAGCAACTTTTACCCAAAATCAGGCAAAGCAGGCAGATTGAATTGCTCACAGAATCATTCAATGATCTATCTATCTATCTATCTATCTATCTATCTATCTATCTATCATCTGCCATCAGCTAGCTCAGTCTCTCAAATTTGCTTGCCGTGCAAATTTGCTTGCAAGCAAACCTTCAGTCCTAAGGGAGGTCCGTCTGTACTTAAAAGCAGAACCGAAGATCTAAAGACTAGCTGGAAAGCAAGAAATCCAACCATTTTCTGCTCCCTAGCTAATCTAAATCTCCCAGCACAGCAGAACAGCTGATGGTCGGAAAAAGGAAAAATAGAAATTTAGCACGCAAGTTTACCGGGTAAGGAGTGAGTGGGTGCGGAGGGTTCTCGCAGGCCATGTGGGTGGTGTAGCACTTGTGTTTTTGCACAGCCTGGATTAATTGATTTTGGGGGGGTGCTCTTGGCATGAGATTTCTCTGTGGCCCACCAAAATTTTATCATGGCCCACCTATGGCCCGCAGCCCACCGGTTGGCGACCACTGTTTTAGAGGATATTCTTCTCAACTCTGGCTAGAATTTTTGTAATATGCAAGCGCTTTTTCTACACATACATGTGACTCATCAAAATGTGAGAAATGTAGGCTTATATTATATGTAAAAATCAAAATAGCCTGGCTCATGTCCATGTATTTTATTTATTTATTTTTATTTATATGATTTATGAATCGCTTACAAGATAATAGATATAAGAATAAACATGAGACTAAACATGCATATGAATACAGGAAATAGGTATGGATAAATGGGAACAATAGGACAGGGACAGTAGGTATGATTGTGTGCTTATGCATGCCCCTTGTATGATCAACAGATGGGAAAGACTATTGCATCTAGCACATGGAAAATGTAACTACTTTACCCTATAAATACTCTTATAGAGTAACAATTGTTTTTGGTTACACTTAATGTGAACTTAACTAATTCATATGTGATGACCCAGGGTGGGATACAAAATAAACATAGTCACAAAAAACAGGTGAAGCCTCTTTTATTCCTTCACTTTGCTTCCAAGCTCCAAATATCCTTGGCTGGAGACAAAAACACTCTCACACAAGCAGTTACCAGAAGGAGGAAATGCTGTTTAAATTATAAAGAGTAAAAAACAACACAAACCAGGCAAGATAAGGGCTAGAGGACATCCACAGTTAACAGAACACAAAGGATGCCAAATCAGAGAGGAACCATAAACTAGAGATATTTCCACGCTTTGTTTCCAGCACTTGCCTGTACTCATGTCCGTCCTTTTATCCAATTGGCACAACTGCAGGCCATGAAGAGGATCAAGGCCCTCTCCTCCCCTATAGATCACGTCTCTCCCTTTTCCTCTCCTCCCTGCATGCCCTAGGATGGAGAGGGGATGGGTCTGGATCCTCCTCTGACTGCCGAATTGGCCTCTGCCTTTCCATAGGCTCCTCTACCACCTCTGGAACCACACTTCCACTCCCTGTCGGCTGTTCCTCCTCTCCCTCAGAGTCAGTCTCCACCAGAGGCATGGCATTATATTTTTAATGAAATGAACTGGGTAAAACTGTGTCACATCACCATTCCAGAAGAGAAAAAAAGGTATCTTTCAAAGAAAGCATAACTTCCTCCCTTTAAATATTGTGTTTGTTTAATAAAAATAAGAAAAAAGAAATATGGATTTTTGTTGATATGCCCAGCCATCTATTGTATAGGAAATCTTTGACTTACAACCATTGCTTTAGTGACTATTCAAAGTTACAACAGTTTTGAAAGAAATGACTTACAAGTGGTCCTCATGCTTACAACTGTTGTAACATCTCCCCAGATACATGATCAACATTCAGGTGCCTGACATCTGTTGTGTATTTATGATGGTTGCAGCATTCTGGGATCATGTGATCACCATTTGTGACTTTTCCAGGTAGCTTAATCAAAGTTAATGGAGGGAGGCTGGATTCACTTAACAACCACCTGATTCATTTAATAGCCACGACAGAAAAGGTCCTAAAATTGGGCATGACTCACTTAATGCCTGGCTTAGTCACAGAAATTCAAATCCCAATTGTGGTCATGAGTCAAGGACTACCTGTATTTGTCATCTCTTGAATAAAGGACATATAGATATGTATGGTTGTGTTGTAAGGAGTTGGGTTTGGGGAATTATTATATTAGTCAGCTGCAGGTCTCTGACAGAGTTGTCTGCATCTTGAAGAACCAGAAAAACATTTGGTGTGATTGATAATAATGTTGAAGCAAGATCTCCATCTTCTTTTTGGAAAATGAAAATTTACTTTGCATTCTTTGGGTTATGTTAGGTAAAGGTAAAGGTTCACCTCGCACATACGTGCTAGTTGTTTCTGTTTCAAGGGGGTGGTGCTCATCTCTGTTACAAAGCTGAAGAGCCAGCGCTGTCTGAAGATGTCTCTGTGGTCATGTGGCTGGCATGATTAAATGGCGAAGGCACACTGAATGCTGCTACCTTCCCACCAAAGTGGTCCCTATTTTTCTACTTGCATTTTTACATGCTTTCAAACGACTAGGTTGGCAGAAGCTGGGACAAGTAATGGAAGCTCACTCCATTATGTTGTGCTAGGGATTCGAACCACTGAACTGCTGACCTTTCTGATCAACAAGCTCAGAGTCTTAGCCACTGAGCTACCATGTTACAAATGAGCCACCACATCCCTGGGTTAAGTTAGACCACGTATAACAATAGATGCTTCCGTTCTACCCTAATTTCAAGTTCCTATTTCCCCAGAAGGTGTAACAATGACTTCTGCCTGTGTACATGTGACATCCCAATCTCTGTACAAAGAGTTGGTATCTTACTGACACAGAGTTGCTTTCATCATTTGACACACACACACCCTTTATGGATGTCTCTATTGTCCTAACTGAAAGAGATTTGCAATCCATATATTTACAATGATCATTCAGTTTAGCTCTATGGGACCCTCATATTGTAAGCAGAGATTACTAATACCGAACTCAAGCTACAAATGAGCCAAGTACATTTCAACTTACTATGACTTGATGTGCATTTAGCCTAGGTGGTTATTTTGTGGTTCAGTGTATTGTGCAAACCAAGAAAATTGGGTTAAGTGAGCAAACTGTAGTCAAGCTGTGTTGGGCAAAGATAACCATGATGCCTAGAGCAGACACTCTTCTAGGCATGTTATTCTTTTGCAGTTATGAGGGAAATATTCTATCATGTTGTTTTTGCCACTTAAAAGTAGGCCAAAGGGATAGATTTAGCATGGGGTGAACCTGTCCAACTTTTGCAGGTTCCAACTTGATTGCTCAAATGTTAGTAAGAGGTAGAGGGAAAAAAAACAGCAATAGGTGGAACTAGTTAGCTGGCTCTGATCCACCATGCTCCCTTTTCTTGTATGACTATGCAATAAAGAGAAGACAAAAAAGGGAGGAATGGTCTGGTGAAGAGATTAAGATCTCTAGAATGTGTGAAACAATGGTGCATGTCTCTAAAAAAGAAAGCAGCCTTAAAAAAGAACCAAGAACTCATGTAACTTTAAACAGGTGACGAAACTCTTACCTATAACATAGAAGGAACAGGAAGAGACTTCAGTCTACCAACATCTTTGAGGCACAGAATTGACTATCAGGGCAGTGCAACCTTCATGTACTTGCAACCACACCTCTATGCTTCCATCTATCTTTCAAAGGAGCAGTAAATTCAACTCCTACAAAGAATGATTAATAAATTAATCATAAATTTTTTACTCCCAGCCACTTCATGAAATATCAGAGTGGCTGACTGTTCAGATTAAACATTGCAACTCCTCTGTCCCATGCAGGTAATAACCATCATTTCTCAAAATGATGAGGAGCACAGTAGGAAAAAAATGCTACAACATAGAACTCTAGATGCCATATCTCGGTAGTGTCTTCATTAAGACCAATGGAAATTACATAAAAGGGAGGTTCTCCAAAAATCTTTGTTGGGTGTTAGCCCCCCTCTGCCAAAAATCGCTCAAACGTCAGGGGTAAAGGATGGAAAAGAAGCAAGGAAGACTAAAATAGGGCCAGATGTTTAAGTCACGAGATCTTACCAGTGACTGTGACTTAGATTTTGCTAATACCTGGATCATATATATTGAACAACAAATGACTAATGCCTTTCCTCCTTCCCTTTCTTTGATTATGCTTGAGTTTACTTGCCCAAGGACAAAATATTAGCATACCATTCATTTTTTGTTCTCACAAATAACAGTTATTGTATGCTTTCTGTCTGGTTTTCTTCATTATAGATGCAAAACAACTGAGAATTCTGGGAGATATACAGCCAACCACTAAGGTCTGTAACTGTAGGGCGCAAGGCCTGAACTTGACTGTGCTCCTGAATTGGGGAAGGAAGATATCTCAAAGAATGAGTTCCAGAATCTTTTTATGTTGATAATTATGGAAACAGCTACACAGCCCTCAAAAAGACCTCATTCCACCCAAACCGGCAGGCTTCTCAGGATTAATGGTTGTCTTTCCTACCTGATAGCAAAACTAGATTTGCTGTGAAGTAGATATTTAGTTAAAGCTTTGTGGGTCTTTTAAAATATTACTCCAGGCTAGATTGCAAAGGCTATAAATCAGGGATGTGTAAATTTTTCTATTGAAACATATATTAATCTGTTGTGTGCAAAATAGTGAGTGAACAAAGGCCAGGAGTGGGTGTTACGAGAGTCAAAAAAAAATATGGGATGTTCATTCTGTCTCCTAAATATCTCCTTTCTTTGCAACATATTTTACTCCTTTCGGAGATTTTCTCTTTTCCAACTGGATTGCCAAACAGATGTGGAAGAGAAGAGACCCCTCTTATAGAGGTGTGCAATTGCCATTTGAAATTACAATGGAAGATCCTACTGGTCTCAAGGCTAACCAGTTAACCATCACACTCTAAGGACAAACTATCAGTGTTCCCTGACATGTCTCTGATCAAAGAATTTGTACACTGACAGACCTGGAAAATCTGGAAAAAACAGGCTTTATCTAGTGATAAGCAGAGATCATAGGAGATGCTACCCTTATTTGGTTGCCTTTAGACTCCTTTCTCTTGTTTCTGAGGGTTGCTGTGGAGCTAAAATGTCACCCGGGGTTGCTTGAAGGTAAGGTGGGACGCAGATTCAGTATAACAAAAAAGCCATCACTCAAGCAAGATGGTTCAAAATTCGATAGTGTGAAGATTCTAAAGGTGGCAATTAAAGCAGGAACGAACTAATTAAAAATCATGGGAATTGCTTTAATTTGTACTCATCCCAGAATGCAACACAGAATGTGCGAGACTTTAGCAATTTATAATTGCAGCACACTTTTTTTTTGGTTTTGTGGGAAAGAGGAGAAGGAAGAAGAAAGAGAAGGAGACAATCTTTTGCAATGCAACAAACAGGCCTAAACCTGTGAAACTAAATGGTGGAAACTGTTTGTGATGATTACTGTCTCTTAATTGATTACATACACAAATAGGTGTGACTAAGGACAGGAAGGCTTTTTTTTAAAATGACAATTCCAGGGTGAAAGAACAGTATTTTTTTCTTTTAAGGTAATTTGAAGTGTTCTCTCACAAATCTCTGATGTCAAGATACTTTTAGGTGGGTGGAAAGTTGCTTCTGATAAGATGTGGATTAGGGGAACGTTCATAGTTTTTGTATTAAGACATTCCTGATATATTTTGGGTACATTTATTCAAGAAAAAATTCCACTCTCTTCCCTCTACTTCTCCTCTTCTAATTTCTTTTCTGTGTAACATTAAGGTAAAATAAAATAAATACTAAAGTGTAAACACTAAAGAAATACACTGGAAACAAAATGGAGGCTGGAGCTGAGCTGAAGAAGCTTCTTGGATGAGAAGCGAAACATCTTCAAAGATTAACCAGAAAGTCCAGTTGCCTCTAGAAAAAAAAAGCACCTTTAGGACAATCATGACCTGGATGACTGAAAATCTCCATAGACTTTTAACTTCTAAGTTTCTTCCTCTGATCGTTAAGCCCAATGGGAGTTCCCTCTTCTTTTGTTGGACTGTTTTCTAGAGATCTCTCTGCTCCTCCTTCCTAAGATCATCCACACATTCTATTGCAATAATTTCAGCTTAGCTGAAATGAAAATGAAACAATTTCATATTCTTAAAACTTTTCACATTTTTAAATACATATTGAAAAAGTATGAAGAAGCCATTGTCTGAAGCCAGTTGTTGGTAAGATAGTTTTCACCAAAGCCTAAAATAATAAAGACCCTGAATGATTTGTATGTGCCATCAAGCCTCAAACAACTCATGGCAACTATATAGATAGATCTTCTCCATGGTCATCTATCTCCAGCCTTGTCCTTCAGGTTTTCCAATAATGTACCCATCAATGCTGTAATCGTCCATTCACCTTACTTTCTCTTTCCTTCTTTCCAACTTTTCCAGCAGTATAGACTTCTCAAGAGAGATAGGATCTTAATAGACTTGAAAATTGGCTCCTATCCTACAAAATGTAATTCAGTGGTGAGAAGAGTAAGGTTTTACACTTAGGCAAGAAAAAACAAATGCATAGGTATACGTGGAAAAGGTGGTACCTGGCTCAGAAGCAATAACTGTGAGAGGGATTTAAGAGTCCTAGTATATATTGTAGTTGCCCAAAAAGCCAATGCAAACCTAGGTTGCATCAACAAAAGTATCAAGATTACACAAAGGACAATTAATCAGTGGAATGGCTTACTTCCAGAAGCGGGTACTCCTTCAGTGGAATTTTTAAGAAGAGATTGGACAGCTTGAGTAGGGGGTTAACCCTGTCATTCTGTATTCTGCTTTATGGGAACCTGGTTACTGTTTTAACATCTGTTGTAAGAAGGTAATTCTAAGATGGTTGATTTCTTTAGGCAAGACATTTATATAATTACAGCAACTGTGTTTTGAAAATCTGCAACTAGGTTTACCATGTTATACAAACCCAATCACTGAGTCCAAAAGAAGTTCATTTCGGGTGTGTATAAGATTTTGGCTGCGTTCTTTATTGGTGGACCTTCTGAAAATCTGAATTCTTACTGATTGCAAATTGAAAGGTTGGAAGTAAAGACAGAGGAAACAAAAGAAAGAATTGTATCTGCTATCCCCTTATAGGAGTAGTAGTATTATTTGATTATAGGCAATGGGAGATAATATATTTAGTTTGGCTCTAAACCTGTTTACAATGGCTTCTTTTGTTTGGGAAGCATTTCAGATCTAAAGCTTTTCCTGTTCTAGCTATTGCCAAAACCTCATCATCCTGTCTTCTGAGGATTACCGAAGACAAGAAAGTCGGTCTTGTCTTGGGGGTTGCTGAGTAATAGCCTGTCATTTCTCTTCCAAAATCTGAGCTTTATCTCCAATTTTTGAAGGACACATTTTAAAAAAACCTACGATCCCTTAGAAACTATCTCAAGGGCTACAGCAAATTTACACAGGTTTTCTTAGCATAAAAAATCTCTACTGAGGAAGTAATATCCTCCATTGTCCTCCTCTTAAGATATTTGCATGCTGAAATATGTATTGCTTCTTTGCAATATGATTATAAACGGTTGATTTCAAATAACTAGTGTAAAATTAATTCTTGTCTTTAAGGCCTTATACTTTGCAAGACTGTAAAATGTGCTAGCAATGTGAACTAATTCAAAGCTTTATTTTTTTGTGCCTTTTCTTGTTCCAAAAAACTTGAAAAATCTGTGGGAGAAACTACGATCCCTGTAATTTGAATGTTTATTTATGTCCAAATTCAATTCTTTCATATGAGTGAAAATTGGTACTTCTCATGTCTTCCATATCTCAGAGGGATAACATGGCAAATATTTATTTTACTTGATTTTACCTGTCTAATCTTTTTTATGTGTCATTTCTGATGAAATTAGTGAAAATGGAACAAAAATTAAAATACAGGAAAAGGCTTTTCAAATCACATCTAGCAATTAGTCATCATAATTAAACACAATAAACCACACAATTAAAAAAGCTCAGGAGAAAAAAATGCCTCCCCCCAAATGCAAGGAATCTTTTGTCATTGCTAATTAAATTGTAGTGTGATTTTGTTTTCTACTGAAAATTGTAGTAAAATCTTCTCATTTTGTGCTACACCTCAGTTTGCATTGTTGGATGGCAAATGACATTTTTTATTCCCTTTAATGTTTTGAAATCTTTGTTCAAAGAGACTTTCCTAAGCTGATCCTATGAAATCTGTTGGATACTAACTCCTTTACCTTCCAAAGGCGATACTGGTTAGGAAGGATGGTTGATGAATACAGGCATTTAGCAACTACACTTGGAACTGGCAATTTGTTTATTAAGCAAAGTGGTTGCTAAGTGAAAATCCTGTGACCATGTCTGTGTTTTACCTCAGTTTTCCTTTGCTTCTTGCTACTTCCTTTCATCTGACCTGGGGTTCTTTCTCTCTCCCAGAAGACATCCTATTCTAAGCAGTTCGGATAACCGGTTGTTAGAAGAAATTACTGGCCTAATCCTGTAAGGAAGGCAGGAAGGAAACATTCTGGTGTTGCTTAGAGAAACTGCCTCTTCGTTAACCCTTATTACATTCTTGGCAGGACTAGACTTCCTGTCTCAGGAACTTATCTGGAGTTTTTTCCCCCTCCTTTGCTGGTACTTTCTTGTGTGGAGTGGCCATTCAAAGTTACAATGGCACTGAAAAAGTGACATGACCATTTTTCACACTTAACGACTGTTGCAGCATCCCCACAGTCATGAGAGGCCAGGCGAGGAGATGCGTGCCTCGAAGTGAGTGATATTGAGTTGGTCACGCCCAGTCAATATCATGACCACCAAACCACGCCCACCCACTTAGCCACGCCCACAGAAACAGTTGTTAAAAAAATTTGAATCCCACCCCTGATCTTGGTATAGGGCAGGGGGGGTCTTCAAATTTGACAGCTTTAAGACTTAGGGACTTCAATTCCCAGAATTCCTCCTCCAGTCATGTTAGCTCAGGAAATCTGGGAGTTGAAGTCCACAGGTTTTAAACTTGCCAAGTTTGAACACTCTTGGTATAGGGTAAGGGAGCAAATGAAAATAAGAGCAGAGTGATGCTGCAAATGTCATAAATGCAGGAACTGGTCACTACAGTGTTTTTTTTTAAGCATCATTTTAACTGAATTAGCAACATGCTGCATAAAAAAAGTATTCTACAAGCTGATTAGCAAACATATAACTTTATTAACAATAAGGATATGCTACTTTAAAAAGCATCACAATTATATGTGTTCTGATCTAAAAGGAGAATTTTCTTGTATGCTTTCCTACAAAGGATTTTAACTGTGCTCCAGCATATTAAGAGGAATGTTGTATATGAATTTAGACTATCAGTCACCTAAAATTGTTCTAAACAAAAATGTATATGAATAAAGCCAGACATCTACGTTTCTGAGTTCTTTGGCTAAGCATTTTGAAATTTAATTTTAAAAACAGAGGGAAATATGGAATTATTATAGCTTGTTCTAATTCTGTATTTTCCCAACAGACATTTGAAAATAGTAGTTCCTTTTTTCTAAAGATTAATTTTTTTAAAAAAATTATATTGCTGCCTATTTGCACAAGTCAGCTTACATGAATATAAAAACAGCATATATAAAAAATAAAATGAATAGAAGAAAGTAATCAAATAATAAAATAATATAATACCCCCCCACCAGCGACAACACACCATACAAGCCATTTAACGGGCTCCATCCTACTCTGGGTTCCCCAGGCCCGCTGGCAGAACCAGTTCTTCAGCGCCTTCCGGAAGAATGCTAGAGTGGGGGCCATTCTAATCTCTGGGGGAATGTTGTCCCATAGAGAGGGAGCCACCACGGAGAAAGCCCTTCTTCTGGGTCCCACCAGGTATATCTCCCTAGAGGATGGGAGCCACAATATTCCTTGCCTTCCAATGCTAATTCATGTTAGCATTTGTTTCTCTTGTTAATGAGCAGATCCTAGTTTTAAGGTTAGAATCCCTGAACATCGCTGGCAATGTTTATCTTGGTTTTGTCTACCTTTCTAATCATTCCTGTCAGTTATTTTAAGATCAATGCTGCAATAATGAAGAACATATCTAGCTCAGGAGTAGGATTCTTGATTTTCTCTGAGTTTGGCATTTTCCCTGTAGACATTTCTTTACCTTACCTGGTAACATTACGATGAAAGGAAAATGCCTTACTCAGAGAACATTATCAGGGCTTTAAATGCCATATTTACTCTGATGATTCCCAGTTTTATACCCTTTCCCCCCTGAGATAAATAAGGATGTGTGGTACTCTTTATTATGACCCTTTTAGTCATCTTATCATGGATGACATCATATGTATTAAATTTGAATATGAAAATTTTGGAATTTTAACTAGATCGCTCTTCCCATGTCTTTTCCTCCATTTTTTTTTCAGAGCCCTGAACTAGTTTTGCTATCAAGGTCTTGTAAAGAGATATCTTTTCCCTTGGGCTATTTATAAATGCAAGATAGAACCATTTTAAGATCCAGTACTACCTGTCCACTGCAAATTTGTTACTGTAGGTCTTCGTAATTCCTCATCTAAACAATTGCAAAAGCTATAGGCAAGTCTTCCGTTGTCGTTCCTTGTTCATTGACCCTGATTCAGAACATTGTAATAGGCATTGTTCTGGACCATTGTTCATTTCTCTCATGTTTTCCTCTTGTTTCTTGGGCCATACATTAGCTTCCTATGAGGACTAGTACCAGAGGTGGTATTCAGCAGGTTCTGACCAGTACTGGAGAACTGGTAGTGGAAATTTTGAGTAGTTCGGAGAACTGGTGGTAACCTTCCCCCTGGAGGGGGCTGGGAATGAAGATTTTGCAGAATCCTTCCCCTGGAGTGGGGTGGGAATGGAGATTTACTGTACCCTTCCCCTGCCACACCCACCAAACCACACCCACCGAACCATGCCATGCCCACCAAGCCACATCCACAGAACCGGTAGTAAAAAAATTTGAATTTCCTCACTGACTAGAACTCAATTTTTTTGCATGTAGTGGTAGTGTTTAAGATGCTGCAGTTAGCCATTCTCTGTTACCTGTCCCAACCAATTTATATAACAGGATCAGGGTGGATGGGCTAGCCATTCCTTCTTCATATGCTGCTCCACTCTATTTGCATGTGTTTCTGAACTAGGATTCCCAGTTATGAAATTCTCTTCCATTTCTATTCCAGATTCATACATTTTTGTTTTAAGAGAGTTATGAAATTGTATCTCTTTAATAATGCAGATGGAATTGCAGGGGAAATTTGAGTAGGTGTTGGAAATAGTGCTTAATGCAATTATATGTTAGAACTATTTGGTTGTAAATCTTACTAATAATGTCAGATTGCAGAGCATCAGTTTATAGATAATGGACATTCTATTTTATGGGTGCTATTTTTAAGGTGAAAATGTCATAAAGTTCCATATGCGGAAAGGCTCTGCCCTTGTAAAGAGGCTAATATCCAAACATGAAGTCATATTCTGTTATACTGTAATTTCTCCTGAGATATACACAAAGAGCTCTTAAGTCTCCTTCTAACTCTATTTCAAGACAAATTGAAAAGTTTTATGTACCATTCTTACTAGCAGATAATTATTCTTATTACCTAATAAAGACTTGAAGTAACTTTTGCCATTGTTGGAAATAGTGCTTAATACTCAGCTTGCAAATCTTGTATGTTGCTGATAGCAAGCATGTTTTCATATTTTTGTCATATACCTTCTATTTTGTAACTCTGTAGGTTTTATTTAGTATGCTCATAGGTTTAATTTAGTATTTTTTAAAATTTAGTTTGGGTTGCTGATCTCTAATTAACAAAATTGTTTAATCCCATGATGGGTATTGATTTTATAGTGCTGGTGTAATTTTTAGCTTCAGTGCTCATTTTAACCATAATTGATTTGCACACCAGCGGGGGGCAAGTTACAAATAATTTTCTTGTTTCCATGTTTGCATTCTACAGTTGTCTTTTTCAAAAGATTTGGTTCTCACAATTGCCTTGATGAGTAGCAGCTGAGAGACGGACATATGCCATGCTTTCTGGCCTGGCTGATAATGTGTGGGAACATCGGGTTGTACATATGGTATCTGTTTCTATGTCTAATCTTTCCGCTGTTTACCAAAAGCCAGAAGTGGAAATCGACAGGCTATGATCAAGCAACTTATTGAATCAGGCCAGTTAAAGATCAAATGAATGGATTTGCATGAGTGCAAAAACCTAGTTACTTTTCACCTGAGTTAATTTTGGTTGGCTGTGTGGGGACAGGTTTCATATATTATATAGACCCAATCTGCTGTCTTTATTTAAGATGCAAATGTTTTGTGCAAACTAAGTCAGCTGGGTAATTTGTTAAGTGCATTGCATAAACCTCAAAGTTGAGTCTATCAGTACATATAATTGGTGTTTTTTTTAAAAAAAATCTCTGTTAGCTACCCAGAACTGCTATGGTGTCAGGCAGCCTTGAAACATAAATTTATACATACATATATACTTTTAGTTTGGTATTTTCAATGCTGTTCAGCAGGAGATCTCCAGAATTTCAGTGAGTTTTTCCAGTATTTTGTGGAAATTGGACTTGAAATATTTTCATGTAACAGCTATTGAAAGAACTGGAGGGTGCCACGATCATTTACAGCAGAAAGAAAGAAAGAAAGAAAGAAAGAAAGAAAGAAAGAAAGAAAGGAAGGAAGGAAGGAAGGAAGGAAGGAAGGAAGAAAGGAAGAAAGGAAGGAAGGAAGAAAGGAAGAAAGAAGAAAAAGGAAAAAAGGGCAACCCCCCCCCCATCAGATCCTTATTGTTTAAGAAGGAATCACACTGCAAATAAAGGTAGTCCTCAACTTACAACAGTTCCTTTAGAGACCATTCAAAGTTATAACAGCACTGAAAAATAGCACTTATGACCATTTTTCACATTGTTGCCTCCCCATGGTCATGTGATCAAAATTTGGATGCTTGGTAACTGATTCATAGTTATGATGCTTGTAGTGTCGTGTAGTCATGTGATCACCTTTTGCGACCTTCTGACAAGCAATGTCAATGGGGAAGCCAGATTCACTTAACAACTACGTCACTAATGTAACAACTGCAGTGATTCACTTAAGAACTAAGGCAAGAAAAGTCGCAAAATGGGGAAAACTCACTTAGCAACATAAATTTTGGACTCAATTATGGTTGTAAGATGAGGACTACCTGTATAGTAGTGAAGAAAATGGGCTGGCACTGGGGAGTTTATTATTTATTTATTTGTTTGTTTGTTTGTTTGTCAAGCAAGTTTAGATAACCAGTATAAGTATGAACATGGTTATGAATACATGAAATAGATACAAATAAAAAAGAAACAACAGGATAGGGACGGTAAGGATGTTGGTGCGCTTATGCACACCCCCTCCAGACCTCTTAGGAAAGGGGTGAGGTCAACAATAGACAGTCTAAGGTTAAAGTTTTTGGGGTTGGGGAAGAAACCTGGGGGTTGGGGAAGAAATTATAATCTACCTTCTGCCACAGAAACCTACTTAGTGACTTTGGGCCCATCATTTTCTCTTAGCCCAATAAAAAATCACAAGAGAGCACTGAACAAGCCACCTTGGGTTGCTAAAGAAGAGGTGACATACAAATAGATCACAAAGAGGTCAAAAGACCAGATTTAGACTCTAATCATCTGGAGAAAGAGATTTAACTTTAGCCTATTTTTTGAAGACAAGTCTGGTTCCACAAGGACGACAATATTGATTCCATAATCCAGACAAACCAACCAATGCCTCTTTTTTTTAAAAAAAAAAGTGGGGGGGAGAGGTAATTCTCAGCTCAGATAATAAAGCATAGGAAGAACGTGTCTTGGTCAGTTGATGGCATCTGAGTCATTCCGTGGGAATATCACTGTCTGTTGTCAGAAGCATCTTGCACACGGAATATCTGGTCTTCATTTTCTGGGTAGCCCCGTTAGCAATTACTGCCTCCTTGCAGTATATGACAGATGTTACGGTTCCAAGGCCAATTGTCCTAAATTCAAATCCCATGCTTTCTGAATTGGACATGATTCACTAATTGGTCACTCTCATTATTTGTATTTTCTCAGGAAACCAGGAAATGGGCAGCCTATGTTCTCCTTGCCTTACTGAACCCTCTTGATCGAGGTCCATTAAAGATAAGGTGTCTTTCAAGTTGAAACTGAATCCCAGTAATTTTATTGTCACATCATTCTTGCCAGTTATATAGAATTGCTTTGCCATTGAAGCCTAGAATGGGACCTTCAAATTACCTGGTGTTCTCCCATCCAAGTACTAACCAAACTAAGCCCTGCTTAGTTTGAAGCCCCCAAAAGACCAACCAGCTACCAGAATATGTGGTTGTTTAAATGGTAATAGGTAATAACTGCTTCAGTGAGCTTCCTAGGGTTTTTAGTAAAAAGTCTGCTATTTGGTACACGGCTCACTGGATACATTGCTGTTATAGTGTACTGACTGGGGAATTCTGGGAGTTAAAAACTATATGATACAATAAGTTTGGATAGTTTGTGATTTAGCATTTCTATCTTTCTGAGTTTTGTGAATCAGGTTATTGTGGCATATTGGTTGGAATATAACCAGTAGCATCTGCAGCAAACTTCAATGACTTCGACAATATGTCATGATATTATCATATGAATGGTTCATCTTTTCCTTTCCTTTCCTTTCCTTTCCTTTCCTTTCCTTTCCTTTCCTTTCCTTTCCTTTCCTTTCCTTTCCTTTCCTTTCCTTTCCTTCTACTTCTATACTTTTCAAATCTACTTCCTAGTCTACTAACCACCTGTAACATGGAGCACCCCCATTGGGGCCCCAGGCCAGTAGGCAGAGCCAATTGTTGAGGCTTTTAGAGAAGACCAAAATGGTGGGGCTAGATCTCACCTCAAGGAATATGATTTTCTAGAGGATGGGAACAATAGCAGAAAAGGCCCTTCTCCTGGACTGCCAGCAGGAATTCCTTGACCAATGTGGTTTGCAACATGCCCTTTCTGTTGGAATGAATTGGATGGGAAAATCCCATTGGCATGAGATGGTTCTTCAGGTAGCCTGGAGTTTAGTGTCTTTTGTTGGCCAGTTGAAAAGATCCAGCTGTAGAGATGAAGTGGAATTGTTTTTTTTTTAATGCATTCAAGCTTTGCTTTATTATTGTCACCAAAGAAACAATGAGGTTCATCTGTAAAATTTCAAGGTGACATTACAGAGTTTGGCAGACTTTGATTTTTGGACACAAATCAACTAATGGGAGGTTTTGTTTTTTAAATCCTAGTATCACATAGATGTTAAGAGAAAATTCAAGCTATCACAAATCCTTCAATATTCCTGTTTGGACCTTCTTAGTTATTAGAGCAGATTCCTGCTAAATGTAGCCACCATGCCACACCCCTCAACAGCTTCACTACAAAGGAATGGCTGTCGGATAGAATAGTGTGACCAAGAAAAAAAAATGTTGACATCAGACAGACTGCAGAGTTGTCGGTCAGCAACCTTGGAAAGTCACTGATCCCCTTTTCCTGGTCAAAGTACAAGTCAAGGTGTACAGTATTCCTTTGATGTTGAAGAATGCAGTTAGGAATTTGATGAAGAAAGAGGCTCCTCCCCCCCTCTTCTTCCCAGTAATGAAAAAAGATTGTACTGGGTGTGCCTCAAGAAGCTTGTATTCCCATGACTGTGCATGGTAATTTCTGGGGACTGGTTCACACAGGTTATGTGCACTAGTTGAATGCATTTGGATACAGCTGCTTTCCAAACAGATCTATTGAAAATACTTTTGAATGCAATCATGAAAAAGTGGTCTGTGCAGTTGGTCTGTGATGATGTATTCACATGGTATAACGTGAGTGGAGACTGGTATCACAACTGTAATTTTTATCAAATATATAATATAACTGAAAACAATTCGTGTAGGTTTAAGAGTGAAATGAAAGGATATTAGACTGGGTGGCCAGATCATTTCATCCAATCATATGTTCCAAATATAGATAGTAACCTAATTAAGGTCTTTGCAATGGGTTGTGCTTTCAGATTGCAGTCCAGCTGGGCCTAACCTGTCCTTTCCAGACCTATTGCTGTGAAAACACTCATTGTTAATAGTGATAGTTGGTTTTTCTATCCATTTTTCTAAAGAACTTACAAATGGCGGCATTGACCTTTCCTTTATCCTTATAAAACACACCTTAGTTTAGACTGCACTACTGTCTTCCAATTCAAGGCGGAGTGCATAGCACTTCAACTCAACAAAGTTGATGACAGTCACCCAGAAGTTTCATTATTGAGGAACATTTCTTCTTTCCCCAGTCATGTTCTCCATTGTCATCTCTGCACTGTACCCATATCTAGCAACTCTGGAGTGACAATTGACTTCTTTCTGCAAGATAACAATAACTCCGATATGAATATCAGATATGTTAATGAGATATTTTTCCAAGGCCAAAAATGGGTTTTTAGAAAGAATTAGGAAGGCAGAGTAGGAAAATCAGTACTTTATGTGGTTTTAGAAAGAAGCATTGGAGGTTTTCCAGTTCAGAGTGAAGGGCAGGAAGAACCATAGAAGAAGAATATACAATCAGGAATGATATGGAAAATAGTTGTTTTGCCCTTTCTTATAAGGTTGGAAATTGCAATCATCCATTGAAACTGGACAAGGGACAACTTTCTGCAACAAGTATATAATTAAGCTATGACATTCACTGTTATTAGAGATTGTAACAGTCACCTACTTACTACCTCGGGACATAGTCACAGATTGCAGGGATAACAATATCTACTTGTTTTAACAATCACATGAATCACAGGCAGCTTACTTAAATACCAGTTGTTGAGGAGCCCCACGGAAAAAGGCCACCATTCATCTATTCTTGCTTCTGAGTTTTATGAATGAAACTGACTGGCCATTGTAGGTGACAAAATGCTGGTCTAGAAAACTCTAGTTGGATCTAGAAGACTAAAGTGAGGGTAGAAATTTATCAGAGACAGATATCTAGGGACATTTGGAGAGATGGCCTTCTATGCAATGGCTTGGAGCTATTCTAGATAAATAATAAAGTTTCATTCATTCATTCATTCATTCATTCAATTTATATAATTACCTACTTGCCAAGCAAATATTTTTCTCCTTATGTTACTTTCGCTATTGATTCCTGCAGTAAACAGAAAATATGAATGACAGGTGCATATTTGGAGACATGTATTTACATATTCAAATTAGACCTACTTATTCTAATTCTACAGGGGCTTCAGGCACCTGAAGTGTGTAACCTATTGTTCACATATTAGCTAGGCAAAAAAGGCAGAAACTATTGGGCACTTGGGCCAAACTTGAATGTAAACTGATTTCCAATCTTCTTTTTGCAGGTTTGATTCTTAACTAAGATCTTAATACACACAGGAGAATCAGCTCAGCTTTTACCTATAGAAAGAGTGTTAAGACTAACAAAGCCAAGTTAAGATGAGAAATATAAAGACCACTTTAAATAAAGTCTATTAAAACTGTCATACAAATTATATTTGGAGGTTCACTCCAGCATGCTGACATCCTCAGATAACAGTACCCTTTGCTTTAATCTTAACCAGCATTCAACTATGGCATTTTGCTCTTAGAAGGAAGAATAACATAATCCATTTTTAATATATGCAAACGTTCACCTTCCCCAGGTGCATGCTAGAGCCTGGAGATCTCTGGGGATTTCCATTTCCAAAATTTCTTAGTTAAGACAACACATAACTCTTAAGGCTTTTCCAGGCTCTTCAGTCTGATTTAAAGGCAATACATAAATTTGATTTCTAATCATATTCAGGCATTAAATTTTTTTAAAGATTGGACAGCCACTTATCTCAAATGAGACTCTTTCCCAGGCAGGGCGTTGGACAAGATGACCTCCAGGTTCCTTTCCAATTCTGTTATTCTATGTTCTGTGTTCTATGTTATGCATGTGCGTGTGTGTGCATGTGTGCTTGATTTGAGAATTTTGTACTCTTAGGCACCAAAACACCTTGGCTCTTCCTTTAGCAAACCTGCCCTGATTTTATGTCACTGTAGAACCAAGTAGTTTGTTAAAGGATTAAGTGGACAACCTCTCTTCTGCTCCTTTATTTTTTATGTAAGAAACAATCCACAATTACAGGAGATTATTTTTTTAAAAAATGGTATATATGTTTAATGCTTTGAAGACCAGGTTAAATCTGGGAACAAATCATTTAAAAAAAAAGCACGTCGGCAGCTACATTCAGCTAGAAGGCTTTTGTGCATATGAT
Source organism: Pseudonaja textilis (assembly GCF_049901715.1). NCBI lineage: Eukaryota > Metazoa > Chordata > Lepidosauria > Squamata > Elapidae > Pseudonaja > Pseudonaja textilis. The sequence continues at coordinate 16,688,963 of NC_141992.1, read as the reverse complement.
TACAGTAGTTGTATGTACCTGAAATCCTTTCATTGTCAATTTCAGCTCTTATTTACCGTCTTACAGCTTACTGTCAAAATGACAGTATCAGCTAGGACTGCGACATGAAATAGAAAGGATCAGTAGCAGCCCTGGAAAAATGCCAAGAGTAGCAACAACAAAGCAGCTGCATCATAGATTGGACTGCTAAAATGTTTTGAGGAAGCTCTTTATCAAGGGTTAGGTGTAATCCTACTTGATAAAAACCTGTTTGAGACAGATGTTCACTTCAGCTCCTCTAAGCAGATTTTGAGGCACAGCAAGTGGATAGTCCATATGCTACAGCAGAGGTGTCAAACTGGATTTCATTGAGGGCTGCCTCAGGGTTGCGTTTGACCTCAGGGGGCCCAGAGGGGGCCTGGCCATGGTAGGTGTGGCCAGCTCGACATCACTCATGTCGTGGGCACCTGTGGTGGCCTGAGCACTCTGCCAGCTAAAATGTGCTCCTGAGCTCCGTTTTTGGCTGCGACAGCCTCCTGCAACCTTCTGCCAGCAAAAACAGAGCTCAGGAGGGCCACATCCGGCCCTCCTGAGCTCCATTTCCACTGGAAGAAGCACCACAAGCTGTTTCCAGGGCGGCCCCTCAGGCCAGTTCTAAGCACCCCACGAGTTGGATCCGGCCCGCAAGCCTTGAGTTTGACACCCCTCTGCTAGAGAAATAAGGAAAAGGTTAACTTAAGAAAGAAGGCAGCGGGCATGGGGGATAAGGACAGCTCAGTGACAATAGAATTCTGGTCTTTGAAATCAATCTTTGTAATACAGCTATGCAAGTTGTACTCTGACAATAAGAGAGAGAAGATGTAGAAGAAAGGCAAAACAACAGATAACATGGATGGTAGGGCTCAAAGAGATGGATCGACTGGATGTGATAGACTCTTTTGCTGCCACCTTCAAACAAGAGAAAAAAGCATTGCTACTTCCCCTTCAACCCACAATTTAAAAACATGTGTACATTTACCTGGCTCTGCAAAAAAACAAAAAAAAAAATTCTCGGAGAGAAACCTACCTGGTTGTAAATGTACAGTGCCTTCTGTTCCTATTTCAAAGCCACCAAAAGCTTCAAAGCCAAAACCAGAGCTTCTCACAACTGCTCTAGCCATGGTGGTTTGTGGCTGCAGTGGCATGAGTGTAAGGACACCAATTAACCCAGATTATGTTAACTCTTTGCAGATCCTTACCCTAAGAGAGCCAATTTGTTCCAGTGGCCTAGAAATTAGGAGGCTGTGAATTCTAGTCCCACCTTAGGCCTGAAAGCCAGCTGGGTTAGCCAGTCATTCTTCCTCAACCCAACTCACCTCATAGGGTTGCTGTTGTGAGGAAAATAAGCGGAGTAAGGAGTTTAGGGATATTCACCTCGAGTTATTTAGAAAAATCACACACACACACATACATACACATGCACCACACACACACACACACACACACACACACATATATAAATGCACACACCAGGTGAGTTGAACAGTGGTTGTTCTGACAGGAGTGCTGTCTATTATCTGTAATAGCAAACCAGCTCACTGTAAACCACCAGACAGCTGCTTGTAGGAAGTGGTGGTGGGGAGGTTGTTGAGAGATCTTTGTCTTAAAAAGAAAATGTCCACAAGGTATTTTCTAAATTGAGTTCTTGGGGAGACAAGGAAGAAAATAATGGCTGCCTGAAGTTCAGGAGCCAGGAGGTGGGGTGAGGCATTCCCATTAGTGGAAGACACCAGACCACCCAGAAGCTCATCAGGGTACAAATGGGAAGATTGGCTACAATACCAATTGCACTGCAGCTGAGCAAAAAAATAAATTGCTTCTCTCTCAAACCCAGCCAATAAAGTACTGTGGGATCACAGAGGCCCAGAGATGTTTTCAAATTGGTTCAAAATCTTGTATAGTGATATTTGTAGACATTTGATGCACTTGAGACCTATGGTTTACCAATCAAATGTATGGTGCTTCGATCACTTCTAAGACACAATCATCTTAAATACTATATACTGTTTAACCATGATGATGCAGTCAAGATCCAACAATAAATACCTCCCAGCCAAACACCGCAGAATAAACGATGTGTGTAAAAGCAATAGCACCTATATACTGCTTCACAGTCTTTACAGCCCACTCTGAGTGGTTTACAGAGTCAGCATATTTCCCCCAACAATCAGGGTCCTTATTTTACCGACCTTTGAAAGATGGAAGGATGAGTCAACCTTGAGCCAATCAGAATCGAACTCCTGAACTGAGCAGTGAGTGAGACAGCAGTACTACATTCTAACCACTGCACCGCCTTTGTAAATAAGATTTGATCAACTCAAAACATAGCAGCGACTGTTCCTCAAGCTCATGATGGCATTTCTAGGCATGAATGAGCTGATGTAAGATGACCATGAAGATTCCCTTCACTCTGTTATTTGCAAAGGGTTTGGGCCATTGATGATTCCCAATAGACCATTTTAGAGGAAGTGCAAAGCTAATTGACTTGAAAGTGCTCTCAAAGGAAGGAACCTCTGGGGAGGAAGTATAGTCATTATAAACCTCACATTTCATGGGTTGGCTTAGAAAGCAAATAGATCTTTATTTTCCTTTTACTTTAGTGTTTGAGGTTAGATTGAAAGGAAGAAATTTTTATGAATGGGACAATTCTTCATAATCAGAGTTACAAAGGGTGGAGAAACAGTGTTCCCAGATAAGATGTAGATAGATGTTCTGAACCCTTGAAAAGAATTATTTGAAATGCATATGTGCATTAAATGAAACAGAGGTATTAAGTCTCTGAGACTTTCCATGTATGTCATTTTGATAAAGGACAAAGGTAGTGTTCATATGTAGAAGTCTTTGGGCCCCAAGGCAAATATTTCAAGTTGCATTTCCCACTGGTAAGAGAATTGAGGTGCCAAGCCCATTTCCCAGTCATTAAAATTGTTACATTTAATTTCCTGAAATTTTTGTTCCATTGCTTCATAGTTTGAATACACACTGTCTTGTAGTTGTTTTCCTTGGAAGCAGGGAATGTAAGTAGGAAATTAGAAGACATCTGACACATTACATCTGCTTGGCTAACCACTTGAAAAACTATTCTATATGACATAGCCTTCCTCTCATCTCCAGTTCGTAGCTGAGGACAGATCACTTCATATTTTCCTGAACCAGTTATTGAAGAATTTTCAGTTTGCTCCAACACAAACCTGCTATTTGTGTATTTGTGATGCTTGGACAAGGATAGAGTGGGTAATAGAAATGAATATACCACATGGTGTACTGCACCTCTCTTGGCAGGTTACACATGGTAGTCGTACTCACAGGTTGCAAAGTCCCAGTGCCACCTCCCTGGTGATTTGAAAGCCCCCTTTCCTTGTGACAGTACAGCCTCCATTATGCCACTGTGTGGATCAGATGTTTCAAGTGATTGAATGGGATGGGGAAGAATCGTCATTAAAGCAAGAATGGAAAATTCACATCCATCCTTCCGATTAAGTTGCAACAAAAAATTAAAGCTATTCTTCAACCATTTCTCAAAACTTACCTCCTTCCTCAGCTCCATCTCAATTGGGCTGAGGCCCAAAGTTACCCTGCTGATTTTCAAGGTAGAGGCCCAAAGTTATCCTGCTGGTTTTACCCTGCTGGTTTTCAGGCAGGACTGGAACTCACAGTTTCCTGGTTTCTAGCCTGGTGTCTGAACCATTAGATCAAACTGGCTCGTAAAATATCTGCATAAGAATTAAAAACATTTAATAATTACCTTCACTGATGAGGGCATCTCATCCTTCCCTCTGGGTTCTCGTCTTCCGTGCCACTATGCTATGCTGCTCCCAGTGGCAGCAAGGAAATGCAAACCATTCTACCTCTTGGATCATCAGCTCTATTTTAGAAATCAGCTGATGTCAGCTACTCCTTTCCAAAATAATTTAGGATGCTGGGTATCCTAAGAATTCAGTCCTTTATCAATAACTTTTCTGCTCTCTCTTTTTGGTTTATTTGTTCTACTTGGCATTCTTGCAAGGCTATCTATTTAATCTCCAATTTTAGCCCTAAGAAAACAATAGGAATCTTCAATGTCTTGACAGTTCTTTTGGTAGAACCACACATTTAAAATGTTTAAACCACTACCACCACAACACACACACACACACACACACACACACACCAATTAAATTAAGGGTGGACAAATTGTGGCTGTATAGGTACCTGTAATTTCTGAATTTTTTTTTTAGTCTTCTGAACACAGTTTCTAGGAATGGATTGTATAGTTTCTTGCCATTCTAAAATGGGAAACCCACACACACAAAAAGCAGCATCTATTTATGAATAGGCTCATCAGATAAACCACCTGCACAACTTAGGTAGAAATCTTGGTTCTGTCCTGCTCAATTTGCCTTTACTGGCATCACAAAGATCAAGCATGGCCTCCAACCTCTAAGAAGAAGATCTCCCCATTTATTACAGTTAATAAATTACTAACCTGTTGTTTGTGGAACTCTATTCCATAAACGAACAAATTATGCTCAGTTATCAGATGCTGAGGTTTATTCCATGTGCCAGTAGATGAACTGGGGAATAAAAAATGCTTTATGTAAAACAAACAAGCTGGTTGAAACATGAAGGGAAAAGGAGTAGACCTGCAGAAAAAAAGAGATTAGGAATACAAGGGAATAAAGCAGGAGTGAGCAGATAAGGGAAGGTACATAGATGTACTGTGTTTGTCATAAATACTATGATATGGATAGGACCTAGAAATGTCAAAGGAAGGTCACTGTTGCATAATGCCTGGGGATTCCTTAAGTCAACAGAATGCAATCAATAAGTAATTTGACCAGCAGCAAATTCTAGGTATAAATTCTTCTAAATTAATCAGATTTAAATAGTCATCTACATAAATATGTGGAGATAGAATCTGCATTTGTCAAGCTTTTCTTATTTGTCTCTTGAATATTCATTTCTATCATCAAACGACCGCAGGGCTAGAAACTTACAACCTGAGAATCAATGGATTTGATTACTTCTCTAGTTTTGAACTTTGAATTCAGGAGATGAATATTTGTCAGCTTATTTGGAGGGTTTGGTGAACTTGATATTACTGTGTCTAAATGCGAAAAAAGGAAGGAACGAAGGAAGACTATGCTGCTTCATTTTCATTTGGGCTTATTCAAGTCCTCCTCTATACAAAGAAGTCTCTTGTTTTCTATTGCAATATGCTAATAAATACTGGGTGATTAACAACTTTCTAAATGCATGCCCTGATGGCTATCATGGTTGTGCAGTGAGAGGACATGGAGAGGAGGCAGCTTTGTGTACTGCTGCATTCATTGCAGCTATTCTATACCACAGTAACCTACATCTCCATCCCCAGTCAACTGGGTTACTGCAACATGGCTCTCTCTATGAAGATTAGCCAGAAACTTGGATTAGTCCAGAAAAGTGACTCCAATTTTGGAGGGGACTCATCAAGAAGAACATAGTGTACTTCTGTTCAAGATTTTGCTCTGGTTTCCTATTAGCTTCTAAGAGCAATTCACAGTGGCATTTTTGGCCTTTAATGCCCCAATGAAGTACTTGCAGGTGTGACTTCTCTAACCAGTTTCAACCCACCCAAGTACATTGTCCTGAAAGGACCTTCTTATTGGTCCAAAGCTTCTGTAAGGTGAAGGGGATGGACACTGATAAGCTCTCATCAACATAGATATTTTGGAGACTCCTCCCTCCAGAAATTCAATTGGCCTCCATGTTATTGGCTTTCCTACCTAATTATTTTCTAATTAACTCTTACCTTATTTCTGTAAAGCTATGTTCATTCAATGGGTTACTTCTTTTACATTTATGGTATGGATACCGTGGTGTCATTTTTATAGATGCACATAATTGGCCAAGAGAGTTAAAAAAAATCCTTGGCACAAGCAAAACAAGGTATCTGAAATTATCAGTAATTAGTGTGCATATATGAGACAGGTAGTATTTTTCTATTGGAGGTGAAGGGGAATGTGCAGCAACATAGGCTACTCATTATCTTTGCTGTCCACTTTCAGCTTAGACAACAGTATGAGCACATGTTGATCTCACTTGATTTAAGTCAACTATCTTTCTCTCACCTATGATAGCAAGGTTGGCTTTTAATGTACTTTCCCTGATGTGGGCAGTGCATTCCATACAGAGTTACTACAGTGTAGTTCAAACCAGTGAGACAAAGGCATAGAGAGAAACCATTTATCTGTGAGTTTTCAGGTGTGTCAAGAATACAAAAGAAGATTCCTCTGCTTTTGAAATTTCAGGACATGGAAAGATAGGAGCCCATATTATTATGTCACCTAGATATTGTCACTCAAAATACAACCTCTGGACCAGTGGTGGGATTTAAATTATTTTACTACCGGTTCTGTGGGCACAGCTTGGTGGGCATGGCAGGGGAAAGATACTGTAAAATCTCTAGTCAGAAGTGGTATTTGCCGGTTCTCTAAACTACTCAAAATGTCTGCTACCGGTTCTCCAGAACTGGTCAGAAGCAGTTCTGAATACCACCTCTGTTCTGGATGCTAAAAGGAGGAGCAAGAGGATGGGAAAAATCTGTGCTTCTTTTGCGTTTATGGTTGGTTGTGGCTTAACCTGGCACAAAGGGCAGGATCTTCTCATTGTTATTCCCCATTTTTCCATTTTTCCAGTTACTGAACATGCTGCAGTGACATTCAGCTGAAGCATGAACCCTTTGTTCATACTGGATAGCATAGAGCCTTCCAGTTCTCTTCCAGATAATCTGCACAAAAAACTCTGCAAGAAGCATACATTGGTTGAATCAAGTTCTTTCTGTTGTTTTTTTTTTCTAATATGTGTGCTTTGGCTTTTGCTATCATGACATCTCTGGAATCCAGCAGAACCGAGTTTGTTGACATAGAAGGAGCAAAACATTTTTTCTAATCCTGTGCTTTCCAGAATGTGCTGGAACAGCAACTCTCAGAATTCAGAGTGAAAAGCTAAGTCTGTGTGTGTGTGTGTGTGTGTGTGTGTGTGTGTTAGAAAGGCAAGGTTCCCCTATTTACATAGTAAATTTACTTCAAATGGCAATAAACATAGTCCTATCAACTTATGAGTGATTCTAACATAATTGAACTAAGTAGCTGGGGTGTACTAGAAATGGACCATTGGACCAAAGATGGTTTAATCAGAAAATGGCAGTTTTGAATTGAAGATGGAAATAGGCAGGGATATATTTGCAGTTGTCTCAAGATGAGAAGAGGACAATACCAACCATTCCTGTCTCAGGAAGTTAAAAAAAAAACGGTAGTGGTGATAGGCCAAATATGGATCTGCCGTAATCTTCACTGAACCTTATCTTGTTAAATAAGACAACTGTTCAGCTCCAGCTGTGTCTTGGGGGGTGGTGAGGAAGAAGGAAGGCAGGAAGGGACTGGAATTATTCTTCCATGATTGTTTAATAGGGCTGTGATTAATGAATTATGCAACCAGTGGGATTTTCTGCTCAGTTCATTGACTTCTAATATGCTGGAAGTACAGGATAAGAAGTCTGAAAAACATGACCCATCAGGTCTACAGACAAAAGCTTAGAACTTACTTTGGTTCAGAAAGAGAGGATGGCAAACCTGGAATATCTGGTTTGAAACATAAGGCAGACTGTTGTCTGAGTTTTATTAAAAATAGATGCTCATGGGGAAACCCCTCAATTATCTAGAAAGTAATTAATCCACCAGGGTCTTCCAAAATGGGGCACCTGATTCCCTGAGGGGGGTAAATCTTGATTCCTAAAAATGGGAGGTCCTGGCACTCAATTCAGTCTCATGCCAGATGCATTGATACAATTCAGAACAAGTTCCATCAGCTTGAAATCTACATCATCCTTTGTGTGATATATTGAAGGCTCCAATACAAAAGTGAGCAGTATTAGAGGTCCATTTTGAGAGGGGGACTCAGAAATTTAAGGGTATTGAAAACTGAATTTCTTAAGTCTCTCGACCCTTTGTAAATTCAAAAATATGAATGTAGATTGTTGATTCCATCCATAGTGAGGCAGGTTCTAAGGAGCACAAAGCAAACTGCGTCCTCTTTGCTGACGATGTGAAGCTATTCATCACCACAGACAATACTGCTACCCTTCAAAAAGACCTTGACTATGTATCAGAATGGTCAAACAAATGGCAACTTCAAATCTCAACAAATAAATGCTCTGTCCTACATATTGGCAAAAAAAAATCAGAAAATAAAATACAGGCTGAATAGTCAAGATCTTGTTGATTCAAACTCTGTCAAGGGGAATAAGATTGTAGGAATAAGACTTCAGCAACAGAGTGATCAATGTCTGGAATACTCTACCTGACTCTGTGGTTTCTTCCCCAAACCCCAAAAACTTTAACCTTACACTTTCTACTATTGACCTCACCCCTTTCCTAAGAGGTCTGTAGGGGGCATGCATAAGCGCACCAACATGCCTACCGTCCCTGTCCTATTGTTTCTTTTTATTTGTCTTATATGTATCCATGTATTCATAACTATGTGTTTACTTATACCGATTATCTTGTAAGCAATTGACAAACCAAATAAACTAACAAAATAAATAAAAAATGTTGGTGGGCTGCACATTTTGTATCTATGCACTAGTGCAATGAAGTAACTTGGATTAGAAGAAGCATCCTAATGCTGGATTCAATTGTTAATTTTCTAAGTTTGAGCTAAAGTTAGCTATTATTTAGGTGAAACAACCATGTTCAGTTTTGTTAAAACGTATATTTTTCTTACCAAGAAGCTAATACATATTTTTGGAGACCAGTTCCACCAACAAGTGGAAGAGAAAGGGAGTGGGAGATAGATCTTTGTTTTTGTTTTTTCATCTTGCAATCCTTTGGGCAGTCCTGTGAAAAGCTATTGCACTACCATACTGAGTCCAATAGAAACTCTGCAATCCCTTCTCAGATTTTATCTGTAGAGATTTACTTATGTAGAGGTAATTCTTGTGGCATTTTGTTTTTAAAATTACATCTCAGCTAACTACAAAAGCTGTGAAGTTTGCATGCTTCCTGTAACCTTTCAGTTAATCTACTAGAAGGTATCAACACGAGTTTTGGTTGCATTCCAAGTTTCAATAAAATACGTTGTCTCTGACCATATTTGAATCTGGTGGTATGCCACTTCTACTGCCTGGCAAGAGTTCCTTTGGATAATGGGCTAAGTATAAATTTTTCAGTCAAACAATCAAAATATATATTTTATGCAAGCCAAATGTGTGAAGATCCAAAAACTTACAAAGATAAGCATTGACAGTGACCTAAACAATAGACAGAATTGATTGCAGCATGATTGACAAGTGACTAAATGAATACATATATAGCTTTAAACATTGAAAAACATCCATGGGGGCAGATATTCACAGGTGAATGGCAATATCCATAGTTAAAATTGTTATATTTCATTAATAAGAATAAAGACCTGCATCATATGTGCAATCAATATTTGATAAAATCACTTCTGACATTCACTTTAGCAAAGAGAATTCATGCTTCCCCTTAATATTGGTGAAGTATGATATTTGGTAATCAATCTCTATTTTATAGATGGCTATTATCTGAATTGCAATTTAAGGATCCCCAGGATTCAGTTTCTAGAATTTCATCAAATAACATCTATATCATTATTAAAGAAACAGAGAAGTTCTGTAGTTCATGCTAAGGTGAGAAAAAAGTTCAGCAAGAAAGCAGTTTAGAAATATTAACTAAATTCTGATTCAGATAAAAGTACAAAGTATAGGTTTTATTTTCTAAAAGTCCATATGAGACTTCCTACATGATAGGTTTTGCTAAGTAAGTTCCTGCTTCGCTGAAATAATGTTAATAAATTTTACTTGGCTCACTGTAAAAGAGCCTGGACTTTCTATACATCCTTCTTGATTTGTTTTCTTTATTTAACAGATTAACAGAGTTGGAAGGGACCTTATAGGTCATCTAGTCCAACCCCCACCCCCCCAAACAGGAGACCCTACATCATGGCAGTCCAGTATTTTCTTGAAAGCTTCCAGTGAACAATTGGATAACAATTTATGCGGTCACTTCTTTAAATGCTTAATGTGGCTGAGAAGAATCTGCAAATGGGCATGCTCAGAAGGAGAAAGAAAAGTATACAAGGAAATCTGCCAAAATGGGGGCAGTGTGCCAATTCCCTCCCACTCCAAAACACATATTTGTTATATAACGCTAAGAGCTCCAGCAGCTTGCAATGTTGAAAGACGAAGGATTTAAAAACGACAGAGATGCCTGCAGTTGGATATCTGCCTATATTTGGACAGTATTTGTTATTCCCCTTCTATTAAGGTGCTTAACATTCATGGTTAGGTTTAGACAAGAAATAAATAGCAAGGCAGCTGTGGCTACATGTCTGCTTACTATGACTCATCCATACAATTGTTTTATAGAATGTTTAGATTTGCTAGAAAAACCTCCCGAGAATGTCAGATTGGAGCATACTACAGAGAGAAAGGGTTGATCTTTGAGAATAGGAGTTTGTGCTTATTTGTTGGTTTTCTTAGAAAGAAGACCAATGAAACACGATCTGTCTTCAAGCAGGATGAAAGATTAAAGATCAAATGGTGCTGGGTTCAGAGGTAGACTTCTTTTGAGATGAGGTTTCTGCCCATAGCAATTTATCGGTCATCTCCATCCACTGATTTACCTGAAAATCAGGGATAATCAGGGGTGGGTTTCTACTAGTCCGCACCTATTTGCTAGAACTGGTTGTTAACATTCTAAGCAGTTCGGAGAACCAGTTGTTAGAAGAAATTACTGGCCTAATCCTGTAAAGAAGGCAGGAAGGAAACATTCTGGTGTTGCTTAGAGAAACTGCCTCTCTGTTAACCCTTATTACATTCTTGGCAGGACTAGACTTCCTGTCTCTGGAGTTTTTTCCCCCTCCTTTGCTGGTATTTTGATTGTGTGGAATGACCATTCAAAGTACAATGGCACTGAAAAAAGTGACTTATGACCATTTTTCACACTTATGACTGTTGCAGCAACCCCACAGTCATGAGAGGTCAGGTGAGGAGATGCGTACCTCGATGTGAGTGATATTGAATTGGCCAATATCATGACTACCAAACCACATCCACCTGGTCACATTACTGCCAAGCCACACCCACTAACTAAGCCACATCCACAGAACTGGTTGTTAAAAAATTTGAATCCCACCCCTGGGGATAATCATGAAGGTCCCTTCTTTGCCAGTCCTTTTGCTTGGGGTTACTTTGTGGGGCCTGTGTCAGGGACTAAGTAGGAACTAGCTGGGGTGGGGAATGGAATCAGGCAGTGGTAGGTTTCAAAAAGTTTTCCTATTGGTTCAGTGTGAACACACACTTTGCACGTTCATATGACAAATGCACGCTTTGTGCATGCACAGCGTTTGCAACTCACCTTCTGTTGTAAAAAAACAGCAGATGAACTACAATCGGCTGTGCCGCGTGAAGCAGCTGAGGTTGAAAAGCAGGAAATAAAGGTCAGTATAAAGCTGTGGTGGTTGAGAGGGCCCAGCAGCTGATTGTCAGAGCAAACCAGTTCACTCACAGATTATCGTTGGAGCTACCAGTTCTGCCAAACCAGGCCAAACTGGTAGAATACCACCACTGGCATCTGGAGCTGAGGTAACTGTTCTAGGATGATGGGTTCTGCTCCAAATTCTGTGCAGGGTGATAAGAAAACAGGCAAATTCCTTCAAATAAACCAGGCTTTAGTTGCTATTTTAAAAGTATCTGCAATCATCTACAAAGCAGGCTGGCTGAGGAGTTCTGGGGGTTGAGTTCAACGCATCTTAAAGTTGACAAGTTTGAACAACACTGATTTACAAGATAGAGAACTAATTTTAAACTAATCAGAATTGGGTAAGTTTTCCTCTTCCTTGCCACAGGAGGAGGGGAATGAAGCTCCAACTTGTTGAACATTTTAATAGCTTCTTTTAACACCACCTCTGCCACCAACTTTTTGATAGGTGAGCTGTTGACCGGAGCAGAGCTGAGTATTTTCAGTGCACTGGCACAGAGTATTGTCTTTAAGAGAATTGAAAACAAAGATCTGAACCAGAGTTGATGTGATGGGGGGGAAGGATCACAGAGGAAAGCCAAATTTGAAAAGCAGTTGCTTGTAGCTTGAGGGTGCAGGTGGAAAAAAAATTTTTTTGTTATGTGCTCAGTTTCCTTTTTATATTTTGTACTTGTTCATTGTCCTATGAGGGTTTCATTGTTTGCTTTAATTCATAATCACATTGTTTGAGTTGGGCAATATAGTTATAAAACTATAAACAAACAAATAACTGCCCCCCAGAATCAATCAATGAACCAATCAATCATAATGGAGCTGAAGAAGACCTTGGAGGTCTTCTAGTCCACCCCATGCTCAAGCAAGAGACCCTATACCATTTCAGACAAGTAGCTGTCCAGTCTCTTTTTAAAAGTCTCCAGTGATGAAACACCCACAACATCTGAAGGCAAGCTGTTCCACTGGTTAATTGTCCTCACTGTTAGAAAGTTTCTCCTTAATTCCAGGTTGGTTCTCTCCTTGATTAGTTTCCAACCATTGTTTCTTGTCCTGCCCTCTGGTGCTTTGGAAAATAAATTTTAATTTTGTGGCAGCCTCTGAAATACTGGAATACAGATGTCATGTTCCCCCCTCCCCAGTCCTTCTTTTGTCTAGGCTAGCCAAACTCAAATCCTGCAACCATTCTTCATATGTTTTAGTCTCCAGGCCTTTAATCATCTTTGTTGCTCTTCATTGCACCTTTTTCCAAAGTCTCAACCTCTTTTTTGTAATGTGATATCCAAAATTGGATGTAGTATTCCAGGTGTGGCTTTATTTATATTTATCACATATTTATCACACCTATTTATCCATTCAGAAGAAACAGATAGGATAATGGCTTATACTTTAGATAGTCCTCGACTTACAACTATTCATTTAGTGACCGTTTGAAGTTACAACAGCACTGGAAAAAGCAACTTATGACTGTTTTTAAAATTGTTACAGCATCCCCATAGTCCCATGATCAAAATTTGGACATTTGGCAACTGTCCAAATATGTTTGGCAACATATTTATGACTGGATCATGTGATCACCTTATGCGACCTTCTGACAAACGAAGTAGCCAGATTCATGTTGCAAGGGTGTTACTACCTTTACAACTGCAGTGATTCACTTCACATCAGTGGTGGTATTCTACCGGTTCAGCCCGGTTCTCTCTTCTGCTCTGCTGTTGGTCCCACCCACCTGCCCAGGCTCCCATACTTACCTTTATTCCCTGTTTTTGAAGTGCAGTTGCTTTGCACAGCACAGCAGAGTGCCATGTGGCAGGTGCTGAAGCAACAGGGAGGGTGCAGGATTGCAGGAGGTGAGTTGGAACACCCCTACAACTGTGCAAAGTGCCCATTTGGTGCACGCGCACACACCAAAGTTTGTGTATGCACGCAAAGAATACCCATCAAGCCACGCCCACCGAACCAGTGAATCCCACCATGCTTCACATCTGTGGCAAGAAAGCTCATAAAATGGGGCAAAGTTTACTTAACAATGGTCTCCCTTAGCAATAGAAATACAGGGCTCAAAGTTAAGAACTTCCTGCACTTTCTTTTAATTGTTGCATCTCCACTTTTTCTTATATTTGGTGGTAAGCAAATGGTGATGAGAGTGATGGGTAACGTTTATGAGATTGCGGTCTACAACGCAACCTCTATGCCATCTGGCAACCTCTGGAGCCTGTTTGGTAACATGATAATAAAATAAGAATGTTGCTGAACTTTCCAGACCATTGGGGGAAGGGGTTGACTTGTATTTTATGTTTATGCAGTGGGGCAGGGGAGGGTAATAAGGCAAGAACAGCTAAACAGAAATAATCATCTCCCAAACAGCCCAGAGAGGGCTGAACATCTCACTAGGTATGGAAAAACAACTGAGTTTTTGGCAGCGGGGTTGGGAGATGAACTTTGGGGGGGTGGGGAGAAGAATGAGCACAGAACATTCCCGCCTACTTCTATAGTTTTATCTGCTGTCTAAGGGAAAGACTGAATGTGCTTTTCGTTTCTGTCAAGTGAAACGGGAGACAAGGATTTTCTGAAAGTGCCAGTATCACAATGACATGTTTTTTAATGCTGCAACAGTGTTGGTTTTATTAGAAAACAGCCCTCGGCAGGAACGTGATGGCTTGTTGTGTCTGCCTGCTGCAGTTTTGACTAGCAAATGCGAACAGGTGATGATGAACTTACAGGAGGCTGACAATTTGTTTATTCTCCTCTGTGGCAGACACGCATGGCTTTTGAATAAAAACAGGTTGGTTAAGGAACCTGTGCCTGAGGAAGGGCAATTGGGAGTGAGTGGGAGACAACAGGTGAACTGATTAAAAGGTTGAACTTTGTGTCATCGAAAGATGATCAGAATATTAGTGTAGGAAGGCTGAGCATGAAGTTATGTTTGTTGAGTAATGAGACCGGCTTGGATGGAATTACTTTGGCAGAAATGATTGCAAACCGATTAATAAACAGAAAGCACTTCTGCGAAGTTTGCAATAAAGTACGAAAGTAACTTTGGCTAGCTGGCACTTGTGAGGTCACCAAGAGGACCTCCTTCAATTTAGAAACAATTTTACCTTCCTCTTAAGTTGGCTTCCTTGGCAATAGATACAGGCAGGGATGGGCTTCAAAAATTTTACCAAAGGGTTCTCTGCCCAGTTGTTGGCTGGGTGTGGCTATGGTGGGTGTGGCCTAGTCAGCCTCCTGCACCATAGCGGGTTATGTGTGCATTTTTGCCCTCCTGGGCTCCGGAAGTTTTCCTCAAGCTTCCGGGAGGGGAAAATGGTATCCCTGGGGCTCTGGAGGCTCTCTGGAAGCCACAAATGGGCCCATTTCCAGCCTTCCTGAATTTCCAGGTGGCCCATTTTTCACCCTCCCCAAGCCTCCGCTCACTTCCTGCACTTACCTGCATCCAAAACGGGCCGCGTGGGGACTCCTGGAAGGGTGGGGCGGGGCGGGGAGAGTGGGTAGGGCCAGGGCAGAGGTGGTATTCAGCAGGTTCTGACCAGTTCTGGAGAACCAGTAGCAGAAATTTTGAGTAGTTTGGAGAACCAGAAAATACCCCCTCTGACTGGAGATTTTACAGTATCCTTCCCTTGCACGCCCACCAAGCCACGCCCACAGAACCATTAGTAAACAAATTTGAATCACACCACTGGGCCAGGGGTACTCTGAACTGCACAGAATCTTAGCCCCTAGCTTGAACCCCTGCGAACCCCCAGCAGCCCACCCCTGGATGCAGGTATTATTAATGCAGTTAGATAATACAGGTAGTCAACTTACAACCATTCGTTTAGTGACTGAAGTTACAATGTCAGAGAAAAAAGTGACATATGACACACTTAGGACTATTGCACTTCATGGTCATGTGACAAAAATTCAGGTGCTTGGCAACTTGCAAGTATTTCTGACAGTTGCACTTTCCTGGGGTCCTGTGATCTGCATTGGTGACATTCCCAGCTGGCTTCTGACAAGCAACATCAATGGGAAAAGCCAGATTCACTTAACAACTGCAGTGGTTTACCTCATAATTGTGGCAGATAAGGTTGTAAAATGGGGCAAAACTCACTTAAGTCAAAAACTCACTAAGCCTTGCTTAGCAACAGAAATTTTGGGCTCCTTTGTGGCCACAATTCGAGGACTATCTGCAGTTCAGACAAGGAGCAGCTTCAGAAGATGCTAGAAAAACATAGAAGCAGCACTTCTTCAAAAAATAGATATCTGTTTTGGGGTTTTCACGTGGGCCTGACAAAAAGAGGCTGCCACTTTAAATGGACTCTTTCAAGGTGGTGGGTTTTTTAGGACTTCTCCGCCTGCTCCTGAGGATGCAACAGAGAACATGTTCAGGTTCTCCATTTGCATAATCCCACACCATGCAAGGAAATCATTCCACCTCTCCCCCATTTTTCCCATTCTCTCTTTGCCAAACAAACCACAACGTTTTGCTTCCTTGACAAAGGAAGAGAGAAACTGGCTAGGGGCAATGGACATCCAGCCACGAGCAATTGTCTGAGGCAAAACTAATAAGGAAGAGGCAACAATATAATTGGGACAAAAGCTGCAGACATTTCATAGTCAATTAGGGCATGTGCCTAATCCTATCAACATTCTTCTGTTTGTTAACAAGAGACAATGGCTATTTCCAACACTGCTGCTGCCTCTAAAAAGCACAGTTTTGCTTAACAATAAAATAATAGATAGTTCACTTATCTGGTTTTTCCTATTTATATATCTGTAAAACTCTTGTGTCTGTAATTTTTTTTACTGGGAAAAACAGAATAACAGAATTGGAAGGGATCTTGGAGGTCTTCTAGTCCAACCCCTTGCTCAGGCAGGAAATCCTACACCATTTCAGACAAACGGTTGTCCAATCTCTTTTTAAAAACTTCCAATGTTGGAGCATTCACAACTTCTTGAGGCAAGCAGTTCCACTGATTAATTGTTCTGTCAGGAAATTTCTCCTTTTGTTTTAGGTTGCTTCTCTCCTTGATTATTTTTCATCCATTGTTTCTTGACAGCCTTAAACAGTGCATTATGGGGTAAAGGTTTGCCAACCAAGGTACTTCAAATGGGTTAGTTTACAGAATACATCTAAAATCTGGGTACTGTAAATTCTGCCGGATTGAAATTTTGTGACATAATATAAAATGTCATTAAACTTTTCTTATGGTCATCTGTTGACATTTGACCATCCTATACTGTTCAGCATGGTTTATTTTCAAGACAGATACTTCTTTGAATATCTCTTTGAATTTTTCCAGTGAAGGAAGTACTTTAGAA
The DNA here is from genome assembly GCF_049901715.1 of Pseudonaja textilis. Classification (NCBI taxonomy): domain Eukaryota; kingdom Metazoa; phylum Chordata; class Lepidosauria; order Squamata; family Elapidae; genus Pseudonaja; species Pseudonaja textilis. The sequence continues at coordinate 16,672,128 of NC_141992.1, read as the reverse complement.
GCGCTGTCACTGTTTTTTTGTAATGTGTCGGGCTATATATTCAGTCCTATGGAAAGCTGGCAGGAATTCATTAAAGATATGGAGGAATATGGTAAGGAAATGTCTCTGAAACAATAACCCAATGGTACATGTGTTGTCTATTAAAACTATTGTTTCTATAGCCTTGAACAAAATTGTATGTTGTAAGGCAACAATTTTTTGAACCAAGGTACCTCAAATGGGCTAACTTACAGAATGGGTCCAGAATCTGGGTCTTCAAACTCTCATGGAATTGAAATTTGGCAAATTTTACAAAACATTTTATGACATAATAAAACATTTCTCATTTCTCAAGACTGTATTGTACAATTCAATGTAGGCTACTTTCAATGCAGCTGTACCTCCGAATATCTCCCTCACTTTCTTTCCCTTTGAAGACAGTATATTATAAACTCTGCCATTGTTGAAGGTATTGAGGAATCCCAACTCTGAATGACCCAACAGGTCCCTGGTTGTCTAGTACAATCCTGCCAGCAAACCAGAATCTTAGAATTTCCCACTCAACAGGGTGATTTCTTATAAAATTCTTACCTGCCTATTGTTGTCTGCTCCTCTTCCTTTGTAAACTATTGTTGTTTCAACCTCTTCTTCAGAGTTATGCTCTGGTTTTCCTCCTTCCACGACAGTATCTTCAATGTGACCTTCTAATGTGGCCATCTCAATTTCTGCAGGCTCAAGCAGAAGACTGAAAAAAAAGACACGACTGTCTTAAACAGATGTTTTAAACAGATGCTATATGTTGGAAAGCCACTTCTCCAACTCATTTTTGAAGCATGCACTTCTATTGCACACGTGAAAGGTGGACAATCCACCTGAGGTTTTGTGGCACTTATGGCTCAGAGGCTGACAGGCTGGGACAACAAGGAGGTTGAGCAGGCTGGATCAACCTGTGTTTGCGCTGTTGAAGAACCCACTTGGCATTTTTTTTCCTTAAAAGACCACATCTTTCTTCAGCCTTTTGTTATGGATGCATTTTCTACACATGTAATAGGAGGAGCAGAATTACACCAGCTAACACTGTCCCCTGATTTGGCTGCTATTCAGGCTGCACATTAGCAGAAGAGAGATGAAAGTTTCTATGCATGTATGAACTACTGTATTTGGATGAAGATTTTGCTTATGTTATTACAGGCTTTAGGGTCTTATATTAAGTGGATGCATGCCTGGATTCTAAGTGGATTACTGCAGCTTTTCCATGCCATTCTCTACTTGAATACACCATAAAAAACACGATAAGAAGGCTTCCTTCTCTGCTTTTCCTTCCATGAATAACAAGTCACACAGCAGACCTGAAATGTGACTTTGGTCAACTTCTACGATCTTTCTTCTCCGGTCCTTCAGTGAACAGAAAAACCTCAGTTCCAGCTTTCAGAAATAGAAATAATTTGAGCGAAAGTTACTTTAATGTGCGGAGGGATATTCCCCAAATTTAAGTAGATTGCATCCACATTAGAAAAACAAAGAAGAATTCTTATCCTATTTAATTTTCTTCTGATGGAATTCATAATATAGCATGAGGGAAAGCATCCATCCTATATGGAGTAGGCTTTTCCCTTGTAATTACATTTAACAAAGCATTATCCCATATGTTTAATCAGTTCATTAACATTTAAATCAATTTTTATATCCCCAATCTCAAACTAGGTCAAGGTGTAGGTATTCTATAGTGGATGAAGGGAGAAAAGAAACAGATTTTTTAAAAAAGATTCAAAGACAGAAGACTTTGAAACTTACACTGCTATTTTATGAAATAGTAAAACGCAATTTCAGGCAGCAAAATTGTGGAAGTTTTTGATACTAAGAGTACGGTTCTCATATGTAACATGAAAAGGAATCTCTTGAGCAGCTGTCCTTGTGAAGCAACAAGAAGATTGATTGATATTGGCAACCAGAAAGAATCCTGGCCATGTAATGGCAAAGAAGATCGGTCTGACCATAAGCAATATTGTGAAGCTTTGACAGAATATGACAGTTTGTGTCGATTTGACCGCTAGCAACATTGTAAGACTTTGACGGAATATGTCATTTTGCGTCAATTATCTCCCGAGTGCCATGTCAAATTTGTGTCTTTGCAAGAGGCATCTTTCTCTCATGCCATTGAAAATGGCCCTATCAATGTCACGAAGCCAAGGAGAACTGGCACTAGATGCAGCAAAGTGGAGAAAGTTTAGCATATTTTCCAACAATTTGGAAACAAGCACAGAAGACATTTTTCTAAGATAGAGTTGAGTGAAAATCCCCATAATGCTGTTTCTTCCATTTAGATTTTTCTAATACCAAGTTCTTTCCCACCCATCCTTAATGAAAACATGCAGATATTTTGAGGATTCTTATTTTTCAAAAAAAGTGTAATTTCCTGTGCGCTGCTATAGTCTACAGTTTAATAGATTCATGCTTTTTTCAGATCACTGAGAGGGCCACATTAGGGGTTCAGCTGCACTTCCTTCATAATCTAGAACAGGGATGTCAAACTCAAGGGCCAGGGGCCAGGGCTGGCTCATGGGATGCTTAGATCTGCCCCATGGGGTTGCCCTGGAAACAGCAAAGGATCAGTCTGCGGTGCTTCCGTATGCGCGCCCCCAGCTCTCTTTTTGCTGGCAGAGGGTTGCAGGTGGTTGACGCACCTGAAAATGGAGCTCAGGAGCCCGTTTTTGTTGGTAGAGTGCTTGGGCCACCACAGGTACCCCCGACATCAGTGCTGTTGAGCTGGCTATGCCCACCCATCCCAGCCCTTCGAGGTCAAACCAGTGGTGGGATTCAAAAAATATTACCACCAATTCTGTGGGCATGGCTTGGTGGGCGTGGCTTGGTGGGCGTGGTAGGGGAAGGATACTGCAACATCCCATTCCCTCTCCATCCCACTAACCTGCTTTCCAGTTCTGTTCTCCTGTGCAGGGCAACAAAAGAAGACCCAGCCGATCAGCTGGGACTTGGGAGGCAGAGAATAGATGGGGGCGGGGCCAGGCAGAGGTGGTATTTGCCGGTTCTCCGAACTGCTCAAAATTTCCACTACTGGTTCTCCAGAACTGGTCAGAACCTGCTGAATACCCCCTCTGGGTCAAACACAACCCTGATGCAGCCCTCAGTGAAATTGAGTTTGACACCCTGATCTAGAATGAGGAACAGCTATTTTGAGAGAGCACAAACATGATGCCATCTTTAAGCTGCCTTTAGATTTCTGGAAAGGTGAACCTCCCTCCATGTTTATTTCTTTGCATCGGGAGGAATGTTTTCCTCTTTCCACTGGTGTAAGAAGTTCGGTTCCCCTACTGCACTTCAATCCATCTTATGCAAATCTTTCTGTTCTTATTGGCTGGTTGGTGTTCTGATACCCACCCCTAATTCCCAATCTACCTTTGATTAATATATTGTTCTTGACTGCTTACCATGATGAAAGGCTGGACCATTCCAGGGAAGTGGGTGGTTACAGGTAGTCCTCCACTTACAGCAGTTCATTTAGTGACCATTAGAAATTCCAAGAGCACCAAAAAAAAGTAACTTATGACTGTTTTCACACTTATGACAACTCCAGTGTCCCCAGGGTCACATAGTCAAAACTCAGATGCCTGGCAAGTGACTCATATTTATAATGGTTGCAATGTCCTGGGGTCATGTGATCCTCTTTTACAACTTTCTGACAAGCAAAGTCAAGGAGGAATCCAAGTTTGCTTAATAACCGTGTCCCTAACTTAATGGCTGCAGTAATTCACTTAACACTGTGGCAAGGGAAGGTGATAAAAAGTGGCAGAATTCACTCAGTAAATGTCTCACTTACCAACAGAAATTTTGTTAGGCTGAATTGTGGTTGGAAGTCGAGGACTACCTGTATTATGCTGTTCTTGACTTTTGTCTTTTCTTTTTACAGGTTCAGCAACAGAAGGATTTGATGCTGTTTCTTTATCTTTTAACTGGTAAGGAGTTCTTCCAAGTTTTCCTTTTGCTGCAGGTAACTAAAAGAACTGTAAAACTTGTCCTTTTTTCCCCGCCAGCATCTCCAGTTGGCAGTGTCAAGGACAAAAGAAGGGAGAATCCCAGGGGTGGGATTCAAAAATTCCACCGACGGGTTCGCTGCCTGGTTGCTGAGTGGGTGTGGCCATGGTGGGCGTGGCCTACTGGAGCTTCTGGGAGGGCCATTTTTCACCTTCCCAAGGGTCTGGAGGCTTCCCTCAGGCCTCTGGGAGGACAAAAATAGTTTCCCCTGGACTCTGGAGGCCCAGCAGAAGCCAGAAACAGGCCTGTTTCTGGACTTCTGGGAGTGCTGTCGCCACCCCCCCCGAGCCTCTGCGTGGATGCTGCACTTACCTGCATCATGTGGAGACTCCTGGGAGGGGAGGGTGGGGTGGGAGGGAGCCCACTGGTCAGTTGAAATACCGGTTCAGCAAACCAGATGAAAACTTAACACCCAGTTTGCCCGAACCAGTCCGAACCAGTAGAATCCCACCCCTGGAGAATCCTATAATCAGGCCTGCATTAACCTGACCATCCCAATGGCCACCATGGAGGAAAAGCTTGACCTCTGGAAAGGGGATCCTGATGTGGCTTTATCTCCAAGAAGTTACTGCACAAGGGACAAGCAGCTAAAGGCTACAGCAAAGAAAACCCCTTTTAACTGTCTGCCATATATTTATTAAAAATGAGAAAGTAATAAAGAAAAAGAGGAACTGCATTTAGCAACACTAACATGCTTGAACATAAAAAGATTTAAGAAACTTTAAAGAACCAGGCATTCAAAATCCACTGTCTAAATCAGGAATTCTGCAGAGTTGCTGAGGAATTCTGGAAGTTGAAGTCCACAGGTCTTAAAGTTGCCAAGGTTGGACAACCCTGGTCTAAATGTTTCCTGCAAAATTCAATATGTTCCTTTTTTTTCTGGTTGGTTGACTTATGAAAAAAGGTGTATATTCTGATTAATTCTCATACAACCAATCATCAATCAATCAACCAATGTTTATTACAGTCACAGACCAGCATTATAATTCTCATACTCAAAAATTAACCAATTTATTTCCCCCCCAAATAGCAGCATATTTCTTCTGTACCCTAAAGGTGCAACATCTGAAAGTATTTTTGTGATATATCATTCTGCTGTCTCCCTTCCCACAGACATTGCATAGTGTCAGGACTGAGAACAGGTTTTGCTTTCATCATACCAATGTCCTCAAAAGATTTATCCCTAGCGAGAAAAAAACAGGACTCAGGAGCCAAAATGGTCTCCCTCAGTTCTGTTTGATTTCTTATTTTGGTTACAATAAGCTTCCCTAACATGTACACTAGCTCCAGGATTACAACTTTTAATTCCTAACCAACACTTGGAGGGCACAAATATAGGAAAAATGTATTAGATTATATCCTAAGTTTGAGAACTAATGTATACCATATAAACATTTTATTTTTTACTCTTGTGGCTTGGTCAAGTTTATTTCTTTCTTTCTGAATTGGTGTCAGCTGCCACCTTATGCTTGCTTGTGCTTCGCTGCTATGTGCCGATAGACTGCCATGAACTGTGGGGAGGTGCAATGAAGGGGAAAATGCTTGGGAAAACGAAAGTAACTGTTGTACCTTTTCCAGACCCTGCCTCAAGGTCACCCAGCTGGAAGGAGGGGGCCGCAAACCAAACTGTGCTTGAATTGATGTTATGAATACATCTTGCCTGAACCTGATTGGTCACATAATGAGAGACAGTTAAGTGAGGGAAAAATAGAACTTAGGGATTTTGGCGCATGGTTCTCAGTTCTGGCTTTGCAATACAGCAGTGCACTTGATCTCTAATAAACTATACCTTTCCCAACAAATGGATTGTTTCTATTTAGAGGCAGGTGTGACAATTGTGGCAGGTCGGACAATTGGTCAAATTCAGCTAATTGAAATTAAGATTATTTTTAATAGTAATTTTATTAAGTTACAATTAAAAAGATAAAAACCAGTACTATAAAAGGAAAGTAAAAAGATTATAGCAAAGAAAAGAAATACATAGATTACTTCCTTCTTCAATTGTAAGCAATTTTAGTAACTAATCAGCTTCTTTTAAAATTCAGCAAATATATTTTCTTCATCTATCCCACCCTTTATCTATAAACAAATGTTTAAAACTTTGTTGTTTAGCCTGGTCAGAAAAAGTCCATTAAGGAGATAGCATATTTTAACCCTAATCAAATAAACAAACTGTATATTGTTTTCTTTTACTTAGCAAACTTGATGTTTAATTCATTGAAATAATGTCCTAGAATTTACTTCTTGGTGAAAACAGCAGTGCTGTGATACATTCCCATTACAGCCTATAAACCCTGTAGATTAAAACAGATCAATTCCTATTCAGTTTTGACTCACAAACTGAACTGAATCACCTTATGTTGAACTGCAGAAGTCCAAATCAAATCAAAGCCCAAGTCAACTGTTTGGTGCCTGGTGCTTCAGGAATTGACTCTAAAATTTCAATAGAAACAATGTCTTACAAAAACCAATTAAAGGAGCAGGGTGTATTTAGTGTTGCAAAAGGAAAAATTAGGGGGAATTTAAACAGTACTATTCAAATAAATAAAAGGATTAGGGATGAAAGTCAACCTGTTCTTCCCAGAGTGCAAAAGACAGAATGATGGATTGTTAGATGACAAAAAGGCATATTTCGCCTGTATGTGGAGAAGCACTTTCTAACAAAAAGAACAGTTTGACAATGGGACCATTTATCCAAAGATGTAGCGTAAATTTATACCCTACACCCACTTTGTTTGATGTACAAAGTTAGTTTAGTGCAGTGGTTAAGGTGCTGTCCTAGAAACCAGGAGATTGTGAGTTCTAGTCTCTCCTTAGGCATGGAAAACTGGCTGGGTGACATTGGGTTAGTCATTCTCTCTCTCAGCTCAACCCACCTCACAGGATTGTTGTAGGAAAAAAATAGGAGTAGGAAGGAATATTAGGTTTATACTTGTGCAGGCTTGAGTAGTTAATAAAAAAGTTGGGATTTAAAAAATCTATTAAAAATAAACCAAACACAACCACCTTTATTTATTTTTATATTAATTTTTATGTCTGCTAAATATCTATTAGGGTGTTTTAATTTCAACTCATGCACAGAGCAGAGCCTTCCAACTCCTTCTTATCTATGATTCTATCTATGCAACTGTATTTTTAAATAACCAGTTCAAAATGATCAGCTGTGGGGATTCATACCATGCCTATATAATTGGCATGACACAAAATTCCCAGCAAAGCCGTCAACTTCCAGTTCTGTGGAAGAAAACAAATGACTGTCAGCTATTCAGACTACAGACGCTCAAGTGGATGGGTGAATTCTAGAGTGAAAATTGTAAGCATTTAAGGCTGTACATAGAGGAGGATAATATAGTGGTTATTCAAGAACTTTTAAACATTGTGTGCCAAATAGGTTAAGCTGACAGGATGTTTTCCATGTAATATTTAATTTGTTAAAAGGGGAAAAAAAACTCTCTCTGTCAGCACAGCAGGCCGAGTTAACATTCCAGACAAAGTTTAGTATATAACTCAACCAAATGGGAGCCTCTGATGTAGTACAATTGTCCAAACAGCATTTCTGTGGTTCACCACTCCATCTTTAAAGCACTTTGAATCTTGTTCAGATTTTTGTTTGTTGGTTGGAATTCTTCAGTTTAACCCCAAGAGCCACTTTTAGTCATGACAAAAATTAATATGCAGCCTCCCATTTTAAAGACATGGAAAAATTCCATACCACAAACAAAATTTAAACCCCCCAACACACTAATAGAATTCAACAGCAGCCACACTAATAAACCAGTCATTCTCTTATAACCCAGCCTACCTTATAGGATTATTAAAAATAAGAAGAGATAGCACACTATGTGTTGCCCTGAACTCTTGTACAATCAGCAGAATAAAAAGCTTATAAATGAATAAAAGCAACAAATAATGACAAAGTCCGACTGTGATTCCACATAGCTCAGGGGAATTCAGGAAGAACAGATGATTGAGCTGAATGGCTGTTAGCAATCTGCCATCATAACTAATAACTATTGGGCTGCAAGTATCATCTGTCATGGATTATAGCCTTAAACTGAATTTAACTTTGTTGTAAATTTGAGCAGAATACCATAAAATTCTGCTTTATTTTTTTCATATTTACTGAAATTTTGAAGTCCTCCTTGAAATTATCATGATGATGTTTTATTGAAAGAACTCAAATCAAAAGTTTTCAGAAAAAAATTATCATGTTGTAATATTCAACTATTACAGTCTGGTGGAGTGCTTAAGACAAGCTCAAAACCTGGTGGCTGTGAATTGTAGTCTTGCCTTAGGCATGAAGTCAGCTGGATGACCTTGGGATATTCTTAGAAAGCTAAGAATAATTAGGTAACACTGTAATTGGAGAATTATTGGGAAATGCCGGGGCTATAGGCTACACTGGGAGATTGAAAAAGTATTATGGAAGATGACAGTGAAAAACCATTAATATGCTTTTGCCAAAAAACTAGACCAATGTGCCCATGGAATCAAGGAATTGATTCTGACTCAAGGGAGACCTTTTAATAATTCAAATGAATGCAAATTAGTTGTGAACACTTTCAATACATACAAAAAAAGATGAAGGTATGAAAGGATGACTTTTTTTATCATTGCTTCAAGGCAACCTCCTTTTAAGAGCATATTTATGTATATTTACAATTACAGTTGTAGTTTTTCTTTAAACTACAGTATTTGCTTGACTTAATTTCTAAAGCATTATTTAATTTCTGATTCCCAAGAGATGCATTCATTTATTTCCAACATATGGTCTTGCTGCACAAAATGAGAACTTCATTAATCCAGAAATGCCCTTGTTTGTTTTCAAAAGAAAAGTTTTATTCACTTTAACTGAATTGAAAAATGAGAAGCTGATTGTTACAGAGCTGAGACAGATAAACTAGCTTTCTCTGAGGGGCTTTCTTTTAATAAGGGATTAATCAGCAAGATGGCACTCAGAACTGTGAAGAGAACCCTCACTACACTTTATCAAGTACTAGCTCTATACCCATGCTTTGCTATGAAACTATGTGATCAGGCTTAGTTTTTTTGGGAGGGAAATAAGGGGAGGGAAAATGTGCCTCTGCCTACCACCATCCATCAGCATTCATCTGACTAGCATCCTGTCAGTGTGTAAGACAGTTGAGGGCTGTTTGGAAACTGAAACATGGAAACGGAAACAGTATTTCCTGTATGAGCAAGAAGGAGACAACAAGGAGCTCAGGCATGGCTTAGCTCAACTGTTCTGTACTAAAGCTGGTTGCTGCTGGGAAACTAAAACTGAAACTGAAACTCCTCTCCTCTGCTTGTGTTTTGCATTTTGAACAGATTTCTTTTCAGGTGGGGAGGAGGAGTAGCTTTAGAATGTGTTAATAATAATATACAATAATGCTAATAATATACAAAATACTAATGGTCATTTCTGATGGTCATTTCGAAAAATCCTTTCTTACTGAGCACCTAGAAGCCAAGAGGAACATACAAGCCAATTTCAAGTTTATAGGCTTTACAGTTCTGGAGACTTTTTTTGATGATGTGTGAGTGGTATTTCGCTTTTATACGCAAGGAAGGAGGCAACCAGTAAATAGTCCAGTGCAATGGCCAATTTGGTCCAGGGGTTAAGCCACTGGTGTAAAAAACCGGCAACTGGGATTTATTGTGTATAGACTGTAATCCACCATATTTATAGGCTATGAATATTTAAAATATTTGAATAATTTGTATGTATACACACAAATAGGATATTGTGCATTAAACTCATTCTTCTTTATTTCCTTAGGCAAGGCATGTTTTTAAAAGGCATTTTGAATTGCCATGCCCTCTTATTATCTTTTCCTCTAACTAAAGGGAATGTTTCCCCTTCCTTTGTCATATTTTGAGATATGATGTTAATTTTGACTAGCACATTTGGTTAATTTCAGGGTGACACATCCAGATTATTGTGCACATTTTTCCCTCTACATAATTGTGTGAATTGGCTTCCATTGAAGAGTGAATTGCCTTCCCATTGGTTCCTAATCTCTTTCCCCCCACGGTGCATTTGGAATAAGACTTATCAAAATACATGAAAATCTCACGAGTTATCATAATTTGTAATTATATTTATTATGAAAGAGCTCCCATCCTAGGCTTTAGGCATGCAAGAAATGTTCTTTTAACAAGACTAATAAGCAGATATGTAGTTTGGGCACACACACAAAATTTGTCCTTTAGTCAACTCTGACACTTTGTTGCGACTAAGGTATGCTTGTTTCTTCTATACATGGCCAAAATCCCAATTTAGCATTCTGCCAAAAATGATTCCGTGATTTAACCTACAGTTTCTTCTTTTTCCAGATACTCAGTAACTGCCTTGATATCGCTTAGCCTTTACATACTTAGTTTTTATTTTAGCTTCTATTTTCCTTGCTTTTGGTCTGCTTCCATTATTCTCCCCTGTTGTCAGATTTATGCTGTTTCCTCTTTTAAACCCAGCAAAAGAAAACAACAATGAATACTATCCGTGAGGAAAACTGACTGTTCAGCCCCCTCTCTTTTCTCCAAATCAGAAGCCAATACTACAAATATATGCTACATTTAAGCCATGAAATCTGTGAAGCTATCATTCAGATAACGATTAACATTAATAAATCACATCTCTTCCATATTTTAAAAATTTTGAGAAACATAATCTCCACTTAAATGTTCTGTAATGCTCCAGATCAGTGGGATTCAAAATTTTTACTACTAGTTCTGTGAGCGTGTCTTGGTGGGTGTGGCTTGGTGGCCATGGCAGGGGAAGTGATACTGCAAAATCTCCATTTCCACCCCGCTCCAGGAGAAGGTTACTGCAAAATCCCATTCCCTCCCCATCCCACTAACCTGCTTTCCAGCTCTGTTCTCCTGTGCAGGGCAACAAAAGAAGACCTAGCCGATCAGCTGGGACTTAGGAGGCAGAGAATAGATGGGGGCGGGGCCAGTCAGAGGTGGTATTTGCCAGTTCTCTGGACTACTCAAAATTTCCACTACTGGTTCTCCAGAACTAGTCAGAACCCACTGAATACCATCTCTACTCCACATTATGTTCCATAAATGGGTATTTTTGGTTATTCAATTGGAGTTTCACTAAAACATTTCTTTAGAAGAGTCACCTTTCTGATTGTGGCTGGTCTCAGAAGGTAAGTATGGCCCTGGTCAATAGTTGGATGAGAAACCACCTGAAAATTCTTGAAGCACAGGGTAGAATAGAAAATTATTTTTATTGTTTATTTATAATTTCTAGACAATACTGTCATTCATTCATTCATTCATTCATTCATTCATTCATTCATTCATTCATTTATTCATCCATTCAGCTTTTATTTAACCCACAGTTTCTTCTTTTTCCAGACACTCAGTAACTGCCTTGATATCACTTTGCCTTTATATACTTAGTTTTTATTTTAGCTTCTAGGTTTTTTTTTTCCCTTTGGCAAACTGACTTAGAACTACTTATCAAACATTAACTAAATAAGAAATTTTGTGATTCTCTTCAAGCCCATAAAGGAAAATTTTTGAATCATAAGACTTACGTTGTCCTTTAAAACATACGTTATGTGTGGCTACCAATTTAGGTTAATGGCACACAAGGTTTTTGAAGCTGGGAAAATGTAGCTGGATTCCTGCAGCTGGCAAAAAGTGTAAAATATAAACTCTTAGAAGCCAGAGCAAAACTCCTATCTGCCAGGCCCAGAGTTCCTCTGGTAGCTTTCGTAGGCTAGGAACTCTTTTCCCATACAAAAGGCCTACAGGGATTTTATAGCTGCTGAAATCTCATAAAACAAACCTGTTTGCAAAACGTGGAAAAAATGCAGCACATCCAGAAAAACTGGATCTATTTGGTACAATTATTTGAAGTGACAACTAAGCACAAACAAACCAGCTATTCAGAACCACAGTCTAAAAAGGTTACAAGGGGGAGGGAAATAGGCAGGATAAATCTAAATTTCTTACCAATAAGAAATAAATAGGTCAAGCATCCTTTCGGTCCTTAGCTCTCTCTTGTTGCCTTATTGTGTATTATTTTGTGCAGTCGGGTCTCAAGTCCCATGTTTCCTTGTACTGCTAGCAAATAAAAGAATTAAAAATCTTGTTCTTTTTTAAAGAGGGGAGGAAGGAAGGAAGGAAGGAAAGAAGAAAGGGAGGGAGGGAGGAAGGAAGGATTTTTAGGATGTTGAAAGTGTTATTTTGATGCAATTTAAAATGTCCAAACCTTTTGGGAATATTTTCTTTGTCAGGGTCATTCTGAAAATATATAGAATTTGCTATATGAGAGATCGACCCCCATAGCAAAGAAGACATTCCAAAACAGATGGAGTATTTCCCATTGCATCAAGCACATGAATCTTGTACCCTCTTGTCCACTTTTGTTTACAAGTTTAATCCTGACTTTCTCTGTTTGTCTGTTTCTTTTTAAATAAATTGTTTCTCAGGAGGAGGTTTGATACTTGATTTGTACTCAGAACTACAAGTAGTAGAATTGTATATGTGTCATGTAGTTGTGGAATTTTCATAACCAGGCTTAGGGTTCAGAGAATAAGGGGATTCTCTCCTCCCAGATGTAGAGGACCCAGTTGTGAGTCTAATCAATCATCATTGCTCTCTTGATGACTCCCAGAGGGGCAATGGCTCAGCGGTTAAAGACACTGAGCTTGCCAGCTGGAAAACTGATAGCCTGGGTTTGAAACCTCAGTGCTGAGCATTGGGTGAATTCCTGCTACTGGGCCCAGCTCCTGCCACCTAAAAGTTGGAAAGCATGCAAACAAGAGTAGATAAATAGAGTTTGGTGGGAAAGTAAGATGCTCTCTGTGCACCTCAGCATATAGCCATGCTGGCCATATAACCTCAGAAATGTCTTCAGCAGCGCCAGCTCTCGGCTAAGAAACAGGCATGACCAATCACCCCCTAGAATCATATACAACCGGATAACCCTAATCCTTTATCGCTCTGACTCTTCCAGCAGGTTTAAGAATTCCCTATTATTTATTGTGCATGTTGTTTTACACTGATAGTGGAAGGATGAAGGAAGGGAGTTCTGGCATTTGCATAGTGCTATGAGGAGCTCTGAGAAATTCCATTTTTTGAGGAATTTCTATCTTCTCAGTGTTATTCTCAGGTAAGCATTTCAGCATTCTATTGCTGACATTTATATGCCTGGATAAAATTCTCATATTTGATCTTACAGCAACATTAAATGCTAAGAATGGGATTAAACATTAAATCCTAACCTTAAACATAGTCAATGTTGGATTACTGCCATGCACTCTACATGGGGATCCTTTTGAAGAGACTTTGGGAGCTATGACAAATGCAGTAGAGTGAACAGTCTTGGCCGTTCTTAGGATGGTGCACGTAACGTGAGCTGCACTAGCAGCTGGTTTGCTTCTGGCTCTAATTCAAAGTGTTGGCTATCACCTTTAAAGCCCTTCATGGCATGGGACCAGGTTATCTGAAGAACGGATCTTTCACCAGTGGCATCAGCCCACTCCATTCACTGGAAGAAGGGGAATTCTACAGACCCTGTCAGTCAAAAACTTTTTGCTTATCAATGTCTAAAAGGAAAGCCTTTTCTGCTGTGGCCCCTGCTTTTTGGACTATCTCCTTGCTTGGGGTGAGGTCTGTCCCCACCCTTTTAGCATTCCTGAAAGGTGTAAAAACCTGGATTTGCTGGTTGCTTCGGATCCTGATGGGGGCATTTTATGTTAGAGGTGGCTGTTTGACTAACCGGGGAGATGCCATCGCTGTACCAATCTTGCATTGTTTTGTTTTTATCTTTGTATGCTTTTGGTACTTTTAATACTTTTATGTTTATGATTTTAATTGTGACCTGCCCAGAGTCATTTTGCAAAATGAGATGGATACATATAAATTTAAATAAATCTATATCTATAAAAGCAAAATACCACTCATGCATCATCACAGAATCTCCAGAACTGCAAAGCCTGGCACGTATGTTCCTCTTGGCTTCTAGGCACTCACTAGGAAAGGATTTTTTGAAATGACCATCAGAGCATTAGTTTTTTGTATATTATTATTAACACGCTCTGATGTAAAGGAGTTCTACTCCCACTCCCCACCTGAAAAGAAATCTGTTCCAAATGCAAAACACAAGCAGAGGAGAGGAGTTTCAAGTTCAGTTTCACAGCAGCAAACAGCTTTAGTACAGAACAGTTGACCTAAGCCACATCCAGGCTCCTTACTGTCTCCTTCTTGCTCATACAGCAAGTACTGTTTCCAAACAGCCCTCAACTGTCTCACACACTGACAGGATGCTAGCCATGGATGCTGGTAGGCAGAGGCACATTTCCACCCCCCTTAGTTTCCTCCCCAAAAACTAAGCCCAACCACATCATTTGGTAGCAAAGCACAGGTATCGAACTAGTACTTAAATATTTGACATAGGTTAGAGAAGTTGGCATTTGAAAGCCAGCCATGAAGCTATGGGCTGCATCTCTTCCCCCGCCCTCAGCTATAAAATACTTAGTAAAGGTCAAATGGATGACCTCCCTTCCATTTAAGAAGTTATTCTGGGGTGCTTAGAAGATGAAGGCTGTACAAATATTGTTAGTAATAGCATGCCATTTTAATAAAGATCTTGACAATAGATAAGTTTCAGATGTACCTCTATGATGCCTAAGGAATGACCTTTATCTTGAGATGCTTATCCACTATTGGTTTCAACTTCTTCCTTACCTGCATTTAGGCGTAGCAACAATTCCAATATGTGTGTTACTGTACGTATATTTCAACATACATTGCATGTCAAGTTGCATGTCTATTTCTTGAAACAATTACAGAGGCTTTTTCTTAGGTAATACATATTATATCAGGGTCATATCTGAATGAATGTGTGTGTGTGTGTGAGACACAGAGAGAGAGAGAGAGAGAGACAGAGAGAGAGAAGGAGGAGGAGGAGGAGAGAGGTGGGGAGGAAGGAGGAGGAGGAGACAGAGACGCAGACAGAGAGAGACAGGGAAACACATAAACAGAGAGAGAGAGAGAGACAGAGAGAGAGACAGGAGAAGGAGGAAGGAGGAGAGATGTGGGGAGGAAGGAGGAGGAGACAGAGAGAGAGAGAGGAGAAGGAGGAGGAGAGAGGTGGGGAGGAAGGAGGAGGAGGAAACAGACAGAGACAGAGAGAGACAGGGAGACACATACAGAGAGAGAGAGACAGAGGGAGAGGGAGAAGAAGAGGAGTGAGTGAGAAAGAGACATGTTTGGCATTTCCAGTTAAGTTGATCTTGAGGAAGATAAGAAGTATGTCAAAATAACTATTCTTTTGTGATATGGGGGGTGGGTGGGAACTGTTACTAGAAGGTTTACAAAAGTGTATTTTCAGGTTATAGGAGAGGATTTCAGAGATTCTACACAATCTCACTGGTGTTTCCTTTGCAATTATTGATAGCAGCCGATGCTGAAATGCTCCAAACAGCACGAAACCCAAACCATTGCATCAGGATAACTGTGTGCTAACTCCATTTAGGCAGACTGCCATTATTTATTTCTAAAGATATAATTTGGATTGTGTTGTGTGCTTCTGTGTGTGTGGGGAGGATGCCTAGTTTTGACAAGACCTGGCTTTTCAGCACACCTACTTGCTTCTATCCAACTTCCCTGTAGAGTGATGACATTTTATAGATCAAACTTCAAAGCTTAATCGTGTAACAGCATGCACCCTAATATATACATATATGGCTCATTTGTGTGTGGGATGCATGTACCTGCAGATTCCAAATTTGGAATCTGGCCAAAGAAAGGGGGATGGGGAAAACTGTAAGCATATGCAAGAAACAAGGCTGTATGTGAAACTGTAGCACATTTTCAGCTCTAGCTAAGTCAATTATTTATTCTTCAAACAAAAATTGCAAATTTGAACAAACAAAATGAATAAACTAAAATGTGACAGGGATGATGGGCATGTTGGGCATTATGCATGTCCCTCTTAAATATGGGATGAGGTCCACTGAAGTTAAAATGGAATTGAAACGGTGAAAGTTAGTAGCTGACACAATAATCCACAGGGGAAAAAAAAAAAACTCCACCTAGTTCAACATGCAAAGTTTGCCTCCTCTGAGCAATCAACTTTTGATTTCCACATCCTGGATGCTGTTCTGAGGTTTACGTTTATGAGGATCCAGGGAGAATACATAGCTACATTTTCTCCAGTTGGTGTGCCCAACTGAGCAAGTATCCTCTCTCTAAGATAGTGCAAACTTTTTTGCTCTAATCTTCAAGAAGGTCAACAGCCTCTGGCTTTATGGCACTCCTTCAATTCAGTCTTGTCAGCAAGGAAGAAATCTGTATCAACAAGGAGATTAAAATCAATTGCCCCAAGGATACCATGTCCAATTTCTTTAATAAGGCAGCATTGTAATAGACAGACAGTTGTCACTTATGTTATGGAAACTGAGCCAAATAGCAGTCAACTTTTGCAAAAATAGAACCTCTGTGGCCATACAGATCTGTAGCTGCCACAGTCACTATACTGAGTACTGCGTCTTACAGTAAGTTGTTTAGTTGACTGTTCGAAGTTACAATGGCACTGAAAAAAGTAACCTATGACCGTTTTTCACACTTATGACCAGTGCAGCATCCTCATGGTCACGTGATAAAAATCCGGGTGCTTGGCAATTGACACGAGTTTGACAATTGTAGTGTCCTGGGGTCATGTGATCCCCTGATGAGCAAAGTCAATGGAGCAGCTGGATTCACTTAAGAACTGTGTTACTAATTTAACAATTGCAGTGATTCACTTAATAACTGTAGAAGGAAGGTCGCAAAATGGAGCAAAGTTCACTAAACAAATGTCTCACTTAGCAACATAAATTCTGGGCTCAGTTGTGGTGGTAAATCAAGGACTACCTTTAGATCATGACAGCCTGCATACATTTTACACATTTATGCTTACTGCAAAGTCTTGGACAAGTGACTATAATGAGTATAACATTGGATTAGTGCAATCTTGTTTGCCCAGTACTATCAACTCAATTATAATAAGAGCCATGGTGGCGCAGTGGTTAGAGTGCTGTACTGCAGGCCACTTCTGCTGACTATCGGCTGTTGAAATCCCACCAGGCTCAAGGTTGACTCAGCCTTCCATCCTTCCGAGGTGGGTAAAATGAAGATTGTTGGGGTTAATATGCTGACTCTGTGAAGCCACTTAGAGAGGGCTGTAAAGCACTGTAAAGTGGTATATAAGTCTAAGTGCTCTTGCTATAATATTGTTACATTCCCTGACCAATATGCATGCCCCTATTACAATAATATGGATAAAGAACAGTCATGGATTTGGATCAAAATATGTATAAACCATGGATCCATGATGTTCAATAGTTGATCACTTATAAAAGTTGATAATACTCCTGTTTACACAAGAGGAACTTAAATTTGGTTAATGTGTTATGCAAATTAGCAATTATGATCAGTTTAGCTCCTTGTGTCTCAACCATGGCAATTGGAAGATGGGCGGACTCCAACTTCCATAATTCACCAGCCAGCTGGCTGGTTGATCCTGGGAATTGAAGTCCACACATCCCCAAGATTCCCAGCCACTGCTGGAAATGCTTTGTGAGATCTCACTTTAAGCCCTTGCTTTAATAAAACCACCTTCTTCCCAAGAAGAATGGGAGGAGAGAAAAGAGCTGGGAGATTATTTTTTTATCTGAAACTTTTCTCAGGAAAAAAAATTGCTAACCTTCCTTAATAGTCTCAATCCCCCGTCCACCCAGTTCCCCTAACATTTGGTGGACTATAACTTAAAACTGGTGTATAATGTATTGTATTTAGATCATGCTGTTTAATTTTTTTCAGGTTTGGCCAAATTGGTTCTTTAATTAAATTATGCAGTCTTATTTTTACTGCTGTGACTTACACATATTGCTGTGGAAAACAAGATTAGGAACATCTCTTTTGAGATACTGTCATTGACAGTTTTTGGAAATAAACTCCCAATACCTCAATAACTGCAGGATGGGATATGTATATCAGGGTGCTCATTAGAATAAGAGTTCACCAACAGTAACCGAACACATTCACTAGATTCTTAATTAGAGTAGAAGAGAATACTCTGTTGGTCTGAAAATTAAATTAAAACTCAGATGAATATTTTTGGTGCTAACCTAATTATTTTTTAAGGGGAAATTTGTGAATTTAGATGGAAAGGCTAGCATTATTCCCAAACTCTTAGCAATGGTTCATTCCCTATATTTTGGGAGGAAGCAATGACAGAAATGGAATATAAAAGTATTAGAAATGTGGTATAAATAGGTTACAGTCAGTTCATACCTTCTCTATTATCCTTCTACTATATTGCCTTTTAATTGATTACTTGTAGGAGATGACTAGGCTGAGCCTGACAGAGGGGTGAAATGAGTCATAAGTCATGAGTCTCTGTGTGCCCACAAGAGATCTTATCTCCCACATATTCCCTTAATGGCCAGTTGGTCTGATTCTTGTAAAAAGCTTAAGCTTGTAATAAATCTTTATACTCATTTGAACTGCCTGAATCTCCTGATTTCTTGACATTACCTTTTGTTTTTCAGTGGAGCACAGCGATACAGTATGTAGGGAATGAGAAGCTACAGCAAGAAGTAAATCATAAAACGAATGATCTGTACCAGAACAGGTTATAAGAGCCATCTTCATCTCAGAGTTACTGAAGTAACTCTGTTGGCAAGTTCACAGCCTGAAACCAAACTAGACAGTTTAGCATACATAACTGCTGGAACAACCAACTGCTATAAAAATTGTCTTGCAAATTAGGATCATTCCAACCATATTTTGTACCATCAGTGGTTTATTACTATACATTGTTCTGAATTCTGGGGTGTCTGCAAAGTTTAGTACATGGTTTATTAATCCAAGCATCAAAGTGAACCAGACAGAACTTTCTTTAAATATAATTTGGTGAGATGTCTAAATTGAGCCAAAGAGCTGAACTTGTAAGATTGTATTCATATCTTTGTTTTGCCAGGAACTGCTGATGGAATGATGGCTAGGAAATAAATTATTCTCGCTTGCTTCTGTGTCCCTGATAAGACTTGGGCAGGCCCACTGTGAATGATGCTTGCTGACTTTCTTATCTAGGGAGGTTGATCTTTCCTTGTGAAGCCACTTTGTCTTTCCCTGTACTGGCAAATTAATCCCTGACACACCTGGTTCCCTTTGATCTGGTTCTCCTATTTAGCTCAGGCTTTGAAAATGCAGCTGAACAGGATGTCAACTCCTTTAACCTCCTACTGAGAAGTGCTGGCTCCCACGCACTGTTAACACCATGACTTGTCTTGAAATTCAGAATCTGATCTTATGAGAATTGAGCAAGCTTGGAATTTGGGAGGACATTATATGGATTTCATACTAGGAGGGTGTTAGTCAACCTGGAAGTTTCACTCTTTTTCTCCTGGATTATGAGAGATCTCTCCCCATCCCTATAAAAAGCCTACAACTCTTTAGAAAGCTACAATGCCATGGGTTTAGGGGGAAGATCTTCAGATTTTATTTTGGGTGGAATGATTTTTTCCCCTTCTCTCCCTAATGTAGAGATGTACATTTTGAAAATAATAATAAATTGTGTGACAATAATGTGGGAACATATAGTTGAAAAAGTCAAAAAATGAGGAGTCTAAAATATTGTGGGATTTCCAAATGCAAATTGATAGCATCTTGGCTCATAACTACTATAGCTGGAATAAGAAAGCATAGATAATTGATGTGGTAATACCACGGGATAGTAGAATAGAAGACAAAAAAATAGAGATGATCAGAAAGTATCAAGGTCTAAAAATCAGATCTGAAAGATTATGGCATGAGCCAGCTGTGATGGTCCCAGTGCTTATTGGCATATTATGTGTCATACCAAAAAGCCTAGGGTGATACTTAGAAAATCTCTGCCTTAACAAAATCTTTCAGTTACAAAAGACCACATTGCTTAAATATGTGCCTATACTAATTTGTATGTATTTGCCACATACACTATAAACTTAGCAACTGTCAATAAGAAAAAAAAATCTAAATAGTGGATGTTACAGGACATAGCAGAAGAGAAGAGAAAGAAGCAGAGAAAATGAACAAAATGCAAAGACCTTCAAATAGAAATAGAATGATTATGGCAAAAGAAAGCAAAGCTAATACTAATAGTAATAGGTGACTTGGGTGCAATCTCAAAACATCTGGAGCACCACCCGAATACCATCAGCATTGACAAATTTATCATCAGTCAATTACAAAAGGCAGCTTTACTTGATCATAAAGCCTTAGTGAAGAATCACTTAATATGAGCTAGCAGTGTGCGGCAGCAGCCAAACAAAGCCAATGCAATTCTAGTTGTGTTAACAAAGGGATAGAATCAAGATGATGTGTAAGTGCCACTTATAAAGTGCTATTAATACTTAGTAAGACTACATTTAGAATACTGCATCCAGTTTTAGTCATTATATTACAAAAAAAGATGTTGGAAGTGTGGAAAGAGTGCAGAAAAGAACAACAAAGATGATTAGGGGCCTGGAGGCTAAAACATATGATGAACAGTTGCAGGAATTGGGTATGTCTAGTCTAGTGAAAAGAAGGACTAGGGGAGACATGATAGCAGTCTTCCAATATCATTCCCAGATGCCACAAGAATTCCCAGATGCCACAAGAATCAACCTATTTTCCAAAGCACCAGAAGGCAAGACAAGAAACAATGGATGGAAACTAACCAAGGAGAGAAGCAACCTAGAAGTAAGGATAATCTTCTGAACAGTGAGAACAATTAACCAGTGGTACAATTTGCCTTCAGAGCTTGTGGGTGCTCCATCACTGGAGGTTTTTAAGAAGAGATTGGACAGCCACTTGTCTCAAATGATATAGGTCTTCTGCTTGAGCAGTGGGTTGACCTCCAAGATCCCATCCAATTCTGTTATTCTGAATAGCTTACATCCTGCAACAAAACCTTTAACATTATTAGCTATAACAATTTACCTAATCCAAGCCCTTGATGAGGACTTGATAAATGGACAAAAAGGCCAAAATCCAGTCTAAATATCTGGCTGACTGCTCTACCATAAAGAGGGGAGTGCAATGTAAGTTCTAAGAATTATAGATGTGAAGCAGATCCTAGCAGAAGTAGAAAGAAAGGACTGGAAATCCAGAGCTTTCAAACTCAGCATCAAATACTATCCCCCCACCCCTGGTTTCAACTTCTATACCAATTTTTCATAGAATGGTACCCTCAAGAAGAGCCAAAACATTGAACTATGGAACAGACTCCTGATCACTTACTTAACCATCCCTTCCCCCAATAAGTTGCAATTTGAAAGTCTTGGCAAATCCATTCCCAATTATTAGAAAGTAGAGCTTTCATTTTCAAAGCTGTGCACTTTCCCACTCCTTCTCCCAATCCTTTCATCAAGTTCCTTTGCTGCTTAGGCCAACCTATGAGAACATAAGGCTGCAGATGGAAATCAAGAATATGGAGTTTCACGATGGTCCATAATTTCAGGCAATAATGTGAATCTATCCACATTCCTCTTTATCTATGCAGCCATTTAAAATCTTGGTGCCCTGTCCTCTCCACACTTCCACTCAGTCTGACTGCAGCTTTAAATCACTCACAAGGAGGTGACATTCACAAAAGATGGGTGGAATTGCTGTCCCTGCCTGCTATACATAACTGGCATAATCTTTAAGAGGAATCTGTACAGAGGTGGGCTTCTGGGAGTTCGCAGCAGTTCAGGAGAGCCCCTAGCTAAGATTATGTGCAGTTTGAAGAGCCCCCAAATCCCAGTCCTGGCTGGCTCCACCCACCCCACCCTGCCCACTTCCAGGACTCCCCACGTGGTCCGTTTTGGACGCAGGTAAGTGCAGGGTATGCATGGAGGCTCGGAGAGGGCAAAAAACGAGCCTCCTGGAAGTTTGGGAAGGCTGGAAATGTCCTTGTGTTTGGCTTCCAGAGAGCCTCTGGAGCCCCGGGAAGCTGTTTTCATCCTCCCGGAGGGTCGAGAAAAGCCTCCTGAGCCTGGGGAGGGCAAAAATGCCCCGCTAGCCAAGATGCAGGAGGCCAACTAGGCCACGCCCACCATGGTCATGCCCACCCAGCAGCCAGGCAGAGAACCCTTTGCTAAAATTTTTGAAGTCCACCCCTGAATCTGTAATATATATATATAGTACTAACTGCAATTGCTCTCTAAACATAATGGGATCTAATTTGTTTGGAAAAAAAACCTTTAGATGCTATTATCATCTTGAAAATATCATCGGAAATGCAATAAGGGTCAGTTCAGAATTGACTCAAAGAGAGAGAGAGAGAGAGACCAAAATAAGCTGTTTTCTATTTGGGGTGTGATAGGTTGATTTGCTGAATTGAGTCATGAATTACATTGAAGGGTTCATGAACATCATTAAAACAATGAAATAAATAAATGTTTATTTTCATTCCATCAACCTGCAATCATTTTGTTAAGAAATAGTAAAGATTGGAGATGAGATCCAAGGCATTAAAGCCAAAACAACAGTAATCAAATGCTACATGACAGTTTTATCCTAGCATAATCTAGCAAAGTTTTCTTTTTATGACTAGAATGCCCCCCCCACCTTTTTTCCTGTCTAAGAAGACAGAATCAAGAACCTAGTTGTTTTTGTAGGCCATTTTCTTTTAAATAGTTTAAGAAATTCAGAGCTAAAGGATTCTCTGGGCATTGTTGTCTAGCCTTGGTTTGAAATCTTTCATTCAGGAAAAAATTACCAGTTTCTCTAGTTTACAAATTTCATTCAAGTTCTTCGTACCAATAATAGCTTAAAACCGTTGGATCTATTCTGGTCCATGGATTGCAGTGCAAGGAACATATTTTATGCCATATCAGTGCTCAGATTTATTTGTATTTCATCAGTGGTTGGTATATAAAGTGTCATAAGAATTGCTTAAAAGATCTGTTTCTAAGTGGGGAGGTATTTCTTTCATTTGGCAAATTGCAACACAAAATATTTTGTTTGTGGCAAAATAATATTAACACAAGAATAAAAATCATTTATTAAGGAACAGAAATCCAAGTTGTCAAAATAAAAACATCACAGAGAAAATCAGCAGATTAAAAATACAATTGTGGGGAAATTCCCTGCACTAATATTTGTTTATTTGTATTATCTTACCTTACTTCCCAACGGTGTGTTCAAGATTAATGATAAAGCAAAAAATGTAAAACAGATTTTAAAAAATTAAGCTTTATATAAGTTGCTTGTTAATATTCAAATAGGTATGTGCATGGCTACATGTTTTCTTCATTTAGTTAAGTATTGATAAACTTGCATAGTATATTCAACCACATTAGTAATGAGCAAGCATCTTGATTAGGACAACGTGCTAAATTTGATTAGGCATTTTGTGGGTTAGCTTATCTAATTACTTCATTCCTCCATCATGTTGTATGAATACAGTCAATTTCTTTCCAGGACTTCATTGCTTGATTCTTCTAAATGATAGATTCCAGGAATTGAAACCTGGGATGATAATGGTGATGATGATGAAAATAACATTCAAAACATACAGTCTTCACTGAGTTGTCTTTGCCGCCAGCAAGTTTTCATAGGAAAAATTACATGTTAGTTAATGCCTTACTTAATACCATGTTTAAATCTTAGATGTGACACCACCTGGCATGAATTTTGAATACCCAAGCAATCCTGAAAATATACTGGTAAAAACATCTGGCAGAAACTTATCCTAAGACAACCCCACCCAGCATTTGAAGAAGCTCTTAAAGAAATCAACTGTTCCATCTGAGTCACTTTAGAAATAAAGCTAGATCTATCTAGAATTATACAGAAGGTCAAATCCCACTATTGTTATTGTTGTTTTGAAGTTGCCTTTAAAATGTGAATTTGGTCTGTTTTTCATGGCCAAGCAAAAGTTATATCTGCCAGACCTTGAGTTAGCAGAAAAATTATTCCAGCATAAAATTGTATCCCCATTGTCAATCTCTATCCTGCCAGCAAATAGTTCTATCCCAGTTTACAGGATTTATGCATGACAAGAATAAGAGATTACTTCCACTTATATTTCCCTCTCTTCCCTCAAAACTGGTAGGAGAATATCTGCCAATCACACTCCATAACATGAGCCAGGCTAGGCAAGGGAAAAAGTTTTGACATATGGCTAGGCCAGTGAGACACACACAAGGAATTTTTGCCTTGGTGCAAATACATAAAAGAAAATATACATTTGTCAAGAGTCAAGAATCATAAGGTACAACACTTAATGATAGTCATAGGGTACAATAAGCAATCAAATCATACTAGGAAACAGTCAATATAATGCCTTTTGGCAATGCTATTGCAGTGAGCTCTGGCGCTTAGGTCGTTTGATAAGAGTACTCCAAGTTCCTTGACAATGGGAAAGAGAGGGGGAAGGCATTGGGGGCACATCCACACTTGGATATGGGGAAGGGGAAGTGATGACAGAAGACAACCAAATCACCAAACCAGCTTGTACTAGCTTGTACTTCAAGGCCGTTTGTCCTGAGAAAAGACGGTGTTGCTGGCATCAGTCTGTTCTTTTTAGGTGTACATGTATTGAAAATCTGTGGCTGCAGCAGAGGTGGTATTCAGCCAGTTCTGACCAGTTCTGGAGAACCGGTAGCAGAAATTTAGAGTAGTTTGGAGAACCGGCAAATGCCACCTCTGACTGGCCCCACCAACCCCATTTCTTCTCTGCCTCCCATTGAGTCCCAGCTTCATTCATTCATTCATTCATTCATTCATTCATTCATTCATTCATTCATTCATTCATTCATTCAGCCAGTCTTACAACTCTAGTTTGGCACAAGTGGTTTGCATGGGTGCCTTCAAAGGGAGCTCCATTAGTTCATACCAACTGCTTGTGAGGTTTTATGGGGGGTTGGGGGAGTGAGACTTCTTTAGTGGTATTCCAGAAGAGGGTTAAAGTAATGAAGGAGCAGATATGAAGCAGTCTCCTGCCTCAGAAGACAGCCCTGCCCTCTGCTGCCACTTCGGATCAGCTGTTCTTCAGGCTGATCCAGCTATCTGAGCCAGGAAGCACATAGAGATCCAGGAAGTATCAGGGGAAAGGCCAATTTAAAATAACTCGTGCCTTGAACTGGATGATCTTGAAAGACAGTGCCCAGGGGCCAGAGGAGTGGCATGCCTGCTTTCAGGCTAAAGTGGCAATCAATGAAGGATTGGTTCCATTTTCTAGTGGTGGCCAAATTGCAACACTAGCCAAATGGTCAATGAAGTGCA
Organism: Pseudonaja textilis; assembly: GCF_049901715.1. Classification (NCBI taxonomy): domain Eukaryota; kingdom Metazoa; phylum Chordata; class Lepidosauria; order Squamata; family Elapidae; genus Pseudonaja; species Pseudonaja textilis. The sequence goes on along the minus strand of NC_141992.1, from coordinate 16,646,853 downwards.
ACAGATTGCAACCCTAGCAGAATTGCTGTGGTTTGTTGCTGCCTTAAAGTGGAGGAAAGAGTTCTTCAATGTAGGAGCTAACTAAGGTAAATTTCAAGTTGCCCCAGGTATGCGTTGTAAATGAGATGAAAGCAATGTCAAAAGGACATACTGTAGCAGGAAAAAAAGCGATTGCTGGGACATGTTCTTGCTGTTGGAAGGGCTATTGTACTTCCTGTAACCAGAGGTCATAGGGATATTTACTCCAAAATAAGGCCTGCTGAGTTTAACAAGACTTCTTCATTCGTGCGTATAAAATTGTGGTTTATATATAAAGTGAACATAGGGTAATCCGACTGTAGCTTCAGCTTGAAAAGTCAAAATTCAGGGACAGCCATCTGCAGAGCCACAAGTTCAGACCTTTGAATGGCCTGAAATGTATGTAAGGAACTCGGGAGTCTGGGAGTGGTTTAGTGCTGGTTTCCTCATTTTATATCTCATAGAGATGAAGCCAGAGATAGAGCTAGATTTAAGGTGGGGATAGGCAATCTATTTGGGCTGGGTGCAACATTTTGGAATTTTGGAGCATGAGTTGGATTCACTCACATTTACAGAATGACTCTTAAGGCAACCATTTACCAGAAGGCAAGCTAGGCCCCCAGGATGAGAAGTTCAGGAAATGGAACTACGTATGAACTTGAATCTGCTATAAATTTCATCTCTAAAATTTTATTTTGGAGATATTGTGATGGAAGGCGGAAAATGCAAATAATATAGATATGAAAAAAACCCAACAGACTCAAGACAAAGTAGACGAAGAGTAAAAATAAGAATCTATCAATCAAATGGTTTCAGAATGATTTTTGAACTCATTATAGATTCTCCTCCTCCTCCTCCTCCTCCTCTTCAATCAGGCAGGGAGCTTTGGGAGTGCAAAAATGGTATCTGGAGAGTACTTTGATTTTAGGGGCTATCCTTTTTAGCCTAAAGCCTCAATGGTAGCAAATCTCTTCACAGCCTCCCCACCCCCCCAAAAAAAACACCTTTCAAAAATTTGTTTTCCATGTTTTTTCCTCCCTCCATAAATGACATTCCATATCTTCAGCTTAGACTGCTGTGTTTATGTTTGTTTTGCTTTTTATTTGCAAAGCTGCACTAAATCTGTGTCAAGACAATATGAATGTTGGAAAACATGTAAAGGGGCTATCAATAAAAACATGGGTGACGCAGATAATGGAATGTATTCACTAATAAAAAAATGTTGATGCTAGTGATTAATAGCAAGCACTACTTTGCCAAACTTCATTTTCTTTTTTGCTTCACCTCAACATCTAGCAGCATTTTCCCCTGAAAATATTGAGGGTGGCACAGGGGTGGAGAGAGTGGAGAATCCAATTAGGAAAACCTAATTTTTCATTTCTTGCAACCAAGCCTAGGGTGCAGTCCTGTGTGCATTTACTGTGAGTAAGTCTTGATGAACATATAGAGACTTCTGGTGATGGGGCATGCAATCAAGAAAGACTCTTATGCTTTGTTGAATCTGCATTTCCTCTATATTAAGGAGGCAGTCTATTTATATGGCAAGTATTGTTTTCCTCCTTCGACTAAGCTGGTGATTAAGGAATGGGTCAACTAATTGAGGTTTCCATTCCATACCCTGGATACTGCTTTCTCAGGTGCTGTTCTCTTGCTGATCTTCTTCACTAATCTCTCTCTTGCCTTTAATGCACTTCCTTCTTGGAATGCACAGCAGGGCCGAATCAACAACCTTTTCCGCCTTTCACACACTATTAAGTCACCTAAAAGCTTAAATCAAACAGGGATAGGACCTGCAAAGTTGTTGAATGCTCTTTGGGTGACTAACCACACGTTTAGCCGGAGGACAAAAAGAGTAGTTGATTATTATATATTTAGTTTCCTTCTCTCTTTCTCTCATCCAAAGCAAAAGAAACCTCCTTCTCCTGAAGGCAATTCCAAGCTGTTATCCAAGAATGAAAATTGATATTAGTTATAGCTGTACTCAGCCAGTCTTAATTTTACTGATGCTCCAGGCTAGCAAATATGAAAATGTCAGTTTCCTGGATGATGAAGTGATTCAATGCAAACAGTCCAAGGATTCTGATAAAGAGGCAACTGGTGGTAATTGTTGTGACTTAGCAAACAACTACTATGCATGTCATGAAAATATATTAAGAGCAAATGTGTGAGAGAGTTTGATTTGAAGCCAAATCACATTGTGCAATATCTAGGCTGCAGTAAGTGTTTGTACCACATGTCCCAATATACAAATCTCTATGGGCTTGTAGGAACTGTTGATCTTTCAGACTAAAATATCTGAAGAACAGTTACAGGAAATAGGTATGGCCTGTCTAGATAAAAGAAGGACTACAGGTTACATGACAACATTATTCCAGTATTTGAGGGGCTGCCACATAGAAAAGGGAGTCAACTTATTTTCCCAAACACCAGAAGGCAAGACAAGAAACAATGGATGGAAACTAACAATGGAGAGAAACAACCTGGAACTAAGGAGAAACTTCCTAATAGTGAGGACAATTAAGGTGAGGATAGTGGAGCAGCTTGCCTTCAGAAGTTGTGGGTGCTTCATCACTGAAGAAGAGACTGGACAGCCATCTGTCTAAAACAGTATAGTGTCGTATATCTCATACGAACAAAGGACGCGAGTCAGTGACTTGGTTCAGCTCATTTATTGGGGTAAAAACACAAGTGGGGAGAGTGGGAAGAAGAACGCGGCTTAAAAGGCTTTCTGCTGAGTGCTGCGCCAATCGGTCGTTTTGAATCGCCCGCGATCGCTCAGCCAATCGCGGTCGATTCAGCGACCAATCAGTGCCGCGCACTCAGCCAATCCGGTGGCCGTGCGCTTTAGCCAATCCGGGCTGCCGGATTTCGAGTATGCAGATGTCTGTACAGAACACCCCTCCCCTCTTGGTTTGGTCCTACGTGACGTAGTCCCGTAAGTAGGCGGGCTCCGTATTTTCCGACTTGACTTGCGCTGGTCAGTTGTCTCCTGCTTGTCGGCCGGTTCGGGTGGGACTCCTGTCGCTCTCCGCCTCGTTGATGGAACCGCCTGGAAGGGTGAGTCAGGCCTCTCGCCGCGGCTCCTCCTGGTCTTCCCGGGTCGGTCGAGCTGCTGGCTTCGCTGCTCCCGCCGGCTTTTCCGGGCTGGTTGAGCTGGCTTGGCTGCTCCCGCTCGGGCTTCCGGGTCGGTTGAGCTGGCTCGGCTGCTCCTTCCAGGTGAGGCTTCGAGTGGGTCGCTCTCCGGTTCTTCAGATGGTGAGTACTGCTGGTTCCTTTTCGGGTGGGTTTGTTCTTTTTGTTCTTTGGGGCTTCCCTCCCTCTTGGTTGGTGTCTTGCCGGTTTCCTTCTGTACCTGGTGTCTGCGTGTCGGTTGTGTTTCCCGGTGGCTCTTGATCTCAGTTGGTCGATGTGGCGTTTCCACGCTGTCCGTCCAGCTGTTTGGAGGCGATGCACGAGTGTGGCCTGTTGCTTGGGTGATCGTTGCTGTACCCAGAGGGGTCTCCGGTGAGGTTTCTTGCGTAGACCTTGTCTCCCGGTGAGAATGTTCTGTGTTTGCTGGTAGAGTCAGGGGTCTTTCCGGGTTGTATGTGGGGTGCAGGCGGTCGAGCGGGGATCGCAGTTTTCTTCCCATTAGTAGCTCCGCTGGGCTTTTGTTCGTTGTGGTACTCGGGGTTATGTGTTGAATTAGGAGCATCCGATTAATCTTGTCCTGTATGTCCCGGTTTCGATCTTTTGAATGGTCTTTTTGTAAATTGAACCATTTTCTCCGCTCTACCGTTCGCGCCGGGTGCGCCGGTGCCGTTAGTGCGTGCCGAATCCCTCGTTCTGCTAAGAATTTCTCGAACGGTAGTGCGGTGAACTGGGGGCCATTGTCTGATACGATGACATCAGGAGGCCGTGGGTTGCGAAGAGTTTGCTGAGTTGTCTGATGACGGAGTCTGTGGTGGTTGTCTTCATGTTGCTTACCTCCAGCCAGTTGGAGTAAGCGTCTCACGGTTACCAGGAAGGTGTGTCCTCTGGTTGGTCCCGCGAAGTCTACGTGGATTCGGGACGATGGCCCCCTGGGGGTTTCCCACTCCCGGATTGGGGCGGCTGGGGGTTTGGTCTTGATTCCTGGCACTGCTTGCAGGAGGCTACCCAGGCTTCGATCTCCTTGTCCATCCCTGGCCACCAGGCGTGGCTTCTGGCCAGGGCTTTTGTCCTGACGATGCCGGGTGCCCTTGTGCAGCATGCTCAGGACTCTTTTTTGTAACTTTTCGGGATTACGACCCTGTCCCCCACAGTAAACAACCTTTTTGTATTGACAGTTCTGTTTGTCGGTTCCGGTAAGCTTTGAACTCGCTGTCCCCTCTTTTTCCGGCCAGCCTTTCCCCACCCATCTCAGGACCTGCGCCAGGCGTTTGTCTTTATTGGTTGCTAGGGCAATGTCTGACGCGTCAGGGGTAGGTTGGGTAAGGTCTCGATGCTCAGGGTTGACGTGGTTGGTGCTGGGTCGGCGTCCAGGGTTGGCAGTGGTGTGCGGCTGAGGGCGTCTGCGTGCGGAATTGTCTTACCGGGCGGTGGATTAGCCGGTAATTATAGGCGGCGAGAAATTCAGACCACCTCGTCATCCTTGGAGAGAGGATGATTGGGGTGGCCGGTCTCCTGCCAGTATTCCCAGCAGCGGTTTGTGGTCCGTGATTATGGTGAAGGTCCTGCCGTAAAGGTATTCGTGGAATTTCTTTACGGCGACGATGGCTAGGGCCTCTTTATCCAATTGGCTGTAGTTTCGTGCCGGGTTTTGAGAGGGTCCTCGAGAAAAAGGCGATGGGTGCTTCTTTTCTGTCGGCGAGGGTATGGCTGAGGACGGCTCCTACTCCGAAAGGATGCGTCGCACGTTACCGTGATGGGGAGTGTCTCGCTGTACTGGATGAGGACAGCGTCTGATGTGAGAAGGTCCTTGGTTCTGTTGAAGGCGTCCTCTTCTCGTCCTCCCCATCGTCCAGGTGGCTGCCTTGTCGGCAGCCTATGCAACTGCTCCGCCACGGTCGCCTTTTGGGGCAGGAAAACATTGTAGAAATTAATCAACCCCAGGAACGCTTGTAATTCCGTTTTGTTTCGGGGCTTCGGGGCTTCTTTAACGGCTTTTATTTTGCCCTCGGTGGGGTGGATTCCATGCCGATCTAGTAAGTACCCCAGGAACTCGACCCATGCCGTGTGCAGTTGGCACTTCTCTCTCTTAACCTTGAGCCCCGCACTTTGGAATCTCCTCAGTACTTCCCGTAGGCGGTCCTCTAATTGTTTCTGGTCAGCCCCGGCTACCAACACATCGTCGGTAAGGCACTACCCCTTTTATGCCCGGAGGAGTCTTTCCATGAGGCTTTGAAATACCCCGGGCTACGCTGACTCAATTGGAGCCTCTTGCAACGGAATGCCCCCGGTGGGTAACTATTGTCTGCGCCTCGGCGGTTTCCTCGTCGACCGGCAATTGCTGATAGGCTTGGGCCAGGTCGAGTTTGGCGAAAACCCTGCCCCCTCCCAGCGAGTGCAAGAGGTGTTGTACTACTGGGACGGGGTAGGCGCTTTGTTGTAGTGCGCGGTTCAGGGTTGCCTTATAGTCCCCGCAGATTCTCACAGACCCGTCTGGCTTTATCGGGGTGACTATAGGGGTCTCCCCATCGGGCATGGTCTGTGGCTTGAGGACTCCTGTTCGATGAGCTTGTTTAGTTGCTCATCGATTTTGGGCCGGAGAGCGAAAGGCACTCGCCGGGGTTTGAGGCGGATGGGAGCAATGGTGGGGTCTAGGCTGAAGGATATTGGGGGCCCCGGTACTTGCCTAGGTTGCCGTGAAGACCTCCTGGAACTCGCGCCTGAGCTGTTCCTCCCAGTCCGCCTCGGCGACGTGGTTGGTGCCGGTCACTTCTAGTCCCAGCGGCGCAAACCATTGCAGTCCCAAGAGGCTGGGGCGGTCTCGTTCGGCGACGGTTAGCGGAAGTATCTCGGTGCGCCCTTTGAAGGTAACCTTGAAGTGCCCGGTCCCTACCACGGGAATGCGATTCCCCTGGTAATCTTTAAGGATGAGCGTCTGGTTCTCCAGCTCGTGCCGCTTCATGGAAGGTACCAGTCACTTAAATTCCGCCACGCGACCATGGACAGGTACGATCCGGAGTCGACCTCCATTTTGCAGGGCGGTCCTCGATTTCGACCTCCACGTGGACTTCCCGGCCGTCCCAGTTGGAGGAATGGCCGACGATGACCGTTTGGTGGGTTTCCTCACGCTGGCGGCCTTCGTGAAACAGCGGCTCCTCGATTCCCGGCTCCAGCGGCTCTCACCGTCCCGATCGCGGTTCCTCGGCGGGGTGTTGTTGCGCCTGGCACTTTCGCGTCTCCGGGGGTGGTGTCTCGGTGGCGGGGCTGTGGTTCCTCTTGAAACGGCAGACCTTGGCGATGTGTCCCGTTTATCGCCAATGGCGGCAGATCGCGTCGAAAAACGGCATTCTGACCTTGGGTGCTCCCCGCAGCCGGCACACTGGAACTTCGATTTTCGGTTCCGTGGTTCGCGCCTGTCTCGTCCCGTCTGCAGGCGATGGGCGTCTTCCTCGTCGTCTTCCGATCCGGAGGGGGACTCGAGGTCGCCGTGGTGCGTGGATGTGGGCCGCCCGGTAGTTGTCGCCGGTCCGGTTTTCGGTTGTCGCGCTGCGGCGGCCCGTTCAGCGGTGCCAGTTTGCTTCAGTTGGGCGCTGATCTCCGGGTTGCTTCGCCGCTGTGGCTTCTGCGAGGGCATCGGCGAGGGCGATGTCGCCTTTCGCCATGATCCGGCTTTGCAGGACGGTGTCCCGGAGGCCGAGGACGACGCGGTCCCGTAGAGCCTCGTCTAAGTCGGTAAACCCGCACAGCCCTCCGAGGTCCCTGAGTTCAGCCACAAATTTGCTGACGCTCTCACCCGGCTTCTGGTCACGGCGCGATAGAATTCGTGCCGCCGAATGAGGGTGGGCACAGCGGGCGCGTAGTGGTTCCTCAGCAGAGGTTCGAGATCGGCCCAGTCCATGATCTTCACATCGATCGGCTTGGCAAGGGCTTTTGCCATTTTGAAGACCGCGGGGCCGCAGTGTGTGAGAAAAACGGCTCGCTTCCTCTGTCCATTTGCGTCCTTGAGATTGCTACTCTCTAAGAACATGAGGAATCTGTCGATGTAAGATTCCCAGTCCTCGGTAGCCGCGTTGAAAGGAGCGGGTGGCACGTTGCCGCTGGCCATGTTGCCGATTGCGGTTCCGTGGGCCACGTGCGATGTGGAATTTTGTTAGAATCCCATCCTCGTCGCCAGTGTCGTATATCTCATACGAACAAAGGACGCGAGTCAGTGACTTGGTTCAGCTCATTTATTGGGGTAAAAACACAAGTGGGGAGAGTGGGGAAGAAGCACGGCTTAAAAAGGCTTTCTGCTGAGTGCTGCGGCCAATCGGGTCGTTTTGAATCGCCCGCGATCGGCTCAGCCAATCGCGGTCGATTCCGAGCGACCAATCAGTGCCGTGCACTCAGCCAATCCGGTGGCCGTGCGCTTTAGCCAATCCGGGCTGCTGGATTTCGAGTAGGCAGATGTCTGTACAGAACATATAGGGTATACTTCTTGAACAGGGGATGGACTAGAAGACCCCAAAGATTCCTTCCAGCTCTATTCTGATTACATTGAATAAAAGATTGGAAGTCCAAGTAAGAAACCATAAATGCCAGCACCTTCTAAGGTTTATAGCACGTTTCTGCAGCAGGTAGAAGATTCATTTCCTTGGAATGCAGATTTCAGAAATGTAGAGATAATAAAAGGAGGACAGGGAGTGTGAGACGTACAAATAGTCCTCAACTTACAACCACAATTGCGATCAGAATGTCCTTTGCTAAACAAGCTGTTGTTACACAACTCACACCTGACTTTAAGGGGGTTTTTTTTGCCACAGCGGTTAAGCAGATCATTGCACTTGTTAAGTGAAACATTTGATCATTAAGTAAAATCGAGCTTAATCATTGTTTGCCAGAAGCTGGCTGGGAATGTTGCAAATGGTGATCACATGACTTGGGATATTACAAAATTCTGCCAACCACCTAAACTTTTATCACATGACTGCAAGGATGCTGTGACCGTCCCAAGTATGAGGACCTGTCACAAGTCACATTTTTTTCAGCATCATTGTAACAGCTGCTGAATAATAGTTGTAACTTGAGGTGGACTTCCCTGGCTAAGCATGCAGGCAGTCCTAGATTCAGTCCCTAAGAATTCTAGTTTAGGTGTGTTGGAAGAAGCTGGGAGAAAGGCACTGGAGACAAAATGGAGGCTGGAGGCTGACTGGAAAGAGGGTCTATTTATTGATGAAGCAGAACCACCAAGTGATTCTGGGTAGCTGACCACATGGAGTTGAAAGAGAGGGGTTTTTGTACCTTCTCTTGGGCTTTGAACTTGAGTTTCCTGTTCCTGTGCAAGAACATGTATTCTATTGGCTGTTGTCAGACTCCCATGAGGCCAGGTAGGGGTCATGTGTGCCTGAGCTAAGTTTGGTTGAAGTTTGCTGGGGTGATGCAATGTCCTTAGAAGATTGTGCAATGTAGGGAGCTCTGCTGCTAGATGATAGTAGGTTAATCCTATTATGTCCTGAAGGGTCATGTCTTAATCCCATCATCCTGGAGCAGAAGGTTTTTTGTTTTGTATATAGGCTGGCCCAGTCTTTCTTAATGGGCAAAAAAAAAAATCTGCTGGGGCAAGGAGCTGGGGCTCTGAGTTTCCATCTCCCTTGAGATTTTTGTTTCTCTTTTAGGGGAAATATTTTATCCTGTCTTTTAAAATATTTCTCAAAATATTTCATTCTTCTAGGAGGGGAGTGAGTGCTAACTTTCTACAGGTCCATGCCCTTTTGGCATGTGAATTTACCCCCTTTAAAATGCAAATTACGGATTCCTGCAACTTGCATGCTTTTTCAGAAAACAAAAATATGATTAAGACATTTGAGATGGCATCATACATAAAAAAAGAGATGGATTTCCTATCATCATGCTAGGACCGCCATCTTGATTTTTTTGAACCACATCTTGCAGACATTGTCCCCTTACAGTTGGAGGAGGAGGTAGAGGAGAGATGCAAGCTGGAGGAGAAAGTTTAAACAATTACTCATCCCACCCCTCTTGTGATCTTGATACAAATTATGCCAATGGATGATTCTCTCCAGATGGAAACTGCACCTGAAGATTTTTTTCCCCCAGAAATGGGGCAGAAGTGACTAACATTTTCTCTTTACATTATGATCTTGATACTGTTTGCCTCCCACCGACAGCCTCTATTTACATCAGATAGACCGCACATGTAGAAACACATACACATCTTCATTTAAAAAAAATTTTTTTTTCATGCATCATGTTTGTTTCTGCAGACAGCTTTATTGAAAGCAGACAAAACGTCAGATCTAGTATTTTCTGCTGTGTTTTGTTGTGTTGACTTTCAAGATTATAAACCCTCAGGACTTGGCGCTCTCTTTGTATTCTTTGTAAAGTGCTGAATATATCAGTGGTATTGGGTAGTAATAAGACTTATTACTAATGAGTACACATTTTTATTACAGTCACAGAGCAGAATTGCAAACAACTGAATGAAAATAAAAATCAGGTAGTGACAAAATAAGATAAATATTATAATTGGTGGTGGATAATAAAAGTCTGCCTAATTTTAAAGGCAGTGTAGCAAAATTTAGCCATGTTCCAAAAGACTGAATCATATTGATTTGATAACAATTGCACCTGTTTTGAGTTTAGACAATCCTCCCTCCCTCCTTAGTATTACATTTGAAACACAAGGGCCTACCTGGAATTCAGAAATTTAGATTGGACTCTTTCAAGAGGAGTAAATATAAGGTCTTGGGCACTGAAAAGTTATTGTATGTGAATCTTAGCTGACTGAAACTCTCAGTGTACATGCAAAGCAACAAAATAATGATACTAATAAGAAGGGGTAATACAGAAGATGAGAAGGATAATAAATAATAATAATAATAATAATAATAATAATAATAATAATAATAATAATAATAATAATAATAATAATGTCATACAACAGGGATGGATATATTTAAACATAAGTCAGTATTCTGAGGATTAGGTGTTTAGAAGAGTGAAAGCATGAGGGGGAAAAATCCCCTGTGTCTAGTTGTTTTGGCATATAACAGCATTGGAGGAGATGAAATAGCTTATGTCCAGGTTGTGAGGGGTCTCTGTAATTCTATTCTATTCTATTCTATTCTATTCTATTCTATTCTATTCTATTCTATTCTATTCTATTCTATTCTTTCATTCCACTCCACTTTACTCTTTCAGTGGTGCTAGGATATGCTGTACTTCTCTCATGAAGTGAATCCCGAATCAGGATTTCCTGTGCTCAGTCATTCAGTCCCAAGTCATCTCATGGCTGGACTATTGTAATGCGCTCTACATGGGGCTGCCCTTTAAGAGTATTTGGAAGCTACAGCTGGTGCAGACTGACAGCGTAGAACCGTAGATAGTTTGGGGGCCCAAGAATGGCTCTTGTAACACCATTGCTCTATGTGTGTCCTTAGGTTTTCATGTCTGATTTTAACTTTTTATTTTTATAAACTGTATATGTAACTGTAAGTCACTCAGAGTTACCCTATGCTAAGACGGGTGACCAATAAATGTTATAAATATAAATAAATATAAGACTGAATTGCAACCACTGTTTTTTCAGCATGAGCCTAATAGCACCTTTCTATTTTAACATTTCATGAGCTGCAGCACTCTTTATCTCCTACAACTGAAGAACTTCATCAAATGCAATTTGTTTATGGTTTTTAATATAATTTATAGTCAAAAAGAGGCTTTAAAATGCCTTTTGGTTTCTCTGCAGATGTGCCCAGATTAAGCTGTCAAAATTCAGTGACAAAGTAACTGATGTTAGGCAGTAATGATCCTTCTCCCTTTCAACTGGGCAGTTGAGAAGAAAAAAAAATAACTCTATTGATTAACAAATCATGGTTAGCATTAAACTATACTTTATTTGATTCAAACCCCCTTCACACCATAATTTAGTGAATGAAACCACATGGAAATAATTCTGGTTCATTGGAAATGGAAGCAAATAATGAAATAAAATAGGTAAATAAAGGAGCAGATGCATAGTCATTCTCACCATGTTAAATTATGATGTAGCAATAGATTTACCCAACATAACTAAGCTAGATATCCCCCAAGCCTTAACTGAACCAACCTCACGATGAACTAGAATAATTGTATATCATTTGTGAATCCAGCAAAAAAATATTCTCCTTATATTTTTTCTGCACCACTTTTTTCAGCCTTTATTTGAGATTTTACAAATAGTTTTTTTAAATCAACATTCAGAATGTTCTTTATGTAACGTTGGTTACAGAAGGATAGGTTTTATAATAAAATAAGTTAGGGGATTTGTTTTTTTGAATTCCCAAGCTTACAAAGACAAGGATTGTTTTAACAATGGCTCTGCCTTAACAGAAGCAGTCTCTAGGTCTCTGAATACACAATAACCAGCCCATTTAAATGCACTAAGTAGAAACCTTTTCTTCATTTTTTCTGTTGTATATTTAGAGGCCAGCTCTGTTGTCTTGATATTGTTTGCTATACAAATATTGGCCTATTCCTTAAAACTACTTTCACAAAAAGTTTAGTGTAGTCCGAGTCTTATGCTCTATAGGCATTGGATAAGGTAAATGATACTAAATAAAATGTAGGATTAGGGCATGCCACAACCTGAGGGTTCTCTTTCTCTTCCCCTCAACTCAAACAAAATTTATTGTTGACTTACATTTTTCAATTAGGTGTGTACAATCAGCATGGGGAGCATTTCACTATCCCATCAATTGTTTTCCGTTCTGTGCCAACTCCCTGTAATGTAGTGACATACCAGTACTCTACATTATGCAACAATCAGCGTATTCCACTCCATTTTTTTTGGTAGTGTGTGGTTTGAAAGATCCCACTAAAGGGTTTTCTCTTTAATCTCTCTCTTTCTGAGTTTAATTTTTTTTTTAAGGAGACTTGGTTCTAAATAGAGGTCACTATTCTCCCAGATGAAAACCTGGAAACCTATGGACAGTGTAGATGTTCTCCATACTGAGATGGGGAAAGGAAAAATGTTGAGGACTGTATTGCCACCAAGTAAAATACCCGATTACTTAGCAATGGTATTGTAATTAGAATGGGCCCTGTAAAACCACTGCTCCACAAGCTGCATTGGCTACCAGTCTTCTTCTGGGTGCAATTCAAAGTGTTGGTGATCAAAGTCCTTCATGGCAAAGGTACCGGTTTCTTGAGGGACCGTATCACCCCACTGGGACTGGACCACCCCACTCATACTGGCAGAGCAGGCATGTTAAAATTAGAAGAAGAATTAGAATTCTTTATGGGCCAAGTGTGATTGGATACACAGGGAATTTGTCTTGGTGCAAATGCTCTCAGTGTGCATAAAAGAAAAGATACATTCATCAAGAGTCAAGAATCATAAGGTACATCACTTAGTAATAGTCATAGGGTACAATAAACAATCAAATCATACTAGGGAACAGTCCATATAGATCGTAAGGATGCAAGTAACAAAGTTTCAATCATACAGTCACATGCTGTTAGTCCTGTCAGCCCTATTATTCTGGCTGGCGTGATCCAGGAGGAAGGCCTTCTGTGCTGTTACTCCTGCCCTCTGGAACAACTTGCCCTCAAATGTGAGGTTGGCCCCAACCCTCCTATGTTTTTGTAAGGGCCTAAAGACAGTAGAGGGATTCAAACTGGTTTACCACCGGTTCTGTGGGTGTGGCTTGGTGGGCATGCTTTGCATGCGCACAGAGGCTTTCCTACTGACCTTCTCCTGCACTCCTGCACTCTCCTTGTGTCTTCAACAGCTGACACGTGGCAATCCACTGTGCCACGCAATGCAGCCGAGGTTGAAAAGTAGGAAATAAAGGTCAGTATGGAGCCAGAGCAGGCGGGTAGGCCCAGCAGCTGATCATCGAAGTGAACCGGTTTGCTCCCAGATGATCTTTGGAGCTACCGGTTCGACCAAACTGGGCCAAACTGGTAGAATACCACCCCTGCCTAAAGACCTGGCTCTGCCAGTTGGCCTGGGGCCTCAGCTGGGGAACAGCACAGCAGAAGTGGTTGATCGAGTAATAACAGATCCTACCTCTCCCCTTTCCCCATGTGTCCTTAGGTTTTAACGTCTGATTTTAAGTTTTTATGTTTTAATTGTATATGTAATTGTAAGCTGCCCAGAGTTACCCTATAGTAAGATGGGCAGCCAATAAATGTTTATAAATAAATAAAATAAAATCTATTATTTTAACTAGTAAAGAAGTGGGTGATGAAGCAACCAAGTCATGTCTAATTGACATCATACCGTATCTTTTTAGCATACTACCTCAAGAAAAAATTTGATATGTGCATGGGAATGGCATGTTATCCCATTTTTGTAATAGTTTTTACAGCTATTTGATGTTATTGATACAATCTTTTACATGGTAAGTGCAAAAAGGAGGAGGAGATGGAGCATGGAGTAAAATACTGGAACGGTCTCACAATCAGTCTTTGAACTCCATGAAAATATCTATGGAGATTCTCAGTCATCCAAGTCATGGTTGTCCCCAAAGGTGCTTTTTCAAGAGTCAACTGGACTTTCTGATTTTTCTTTGAAGATGTTTCAACCTCTCATCCAAGAAGCATCTTCAGCTCTGACTGAAGAAACCTCCAAGTGGCCTCAATGACTCTCTAAAAGAATGCAAATGACCAGCTGTCTGCAAGGAGTATAAATCCTTCCATTCCCCACAATCCAGTCAGAACTGAAGAAGCTTCTTGGATGAGAAGCAAAACGTCTTCAAAGAAAAACAGGAAAGTCTAGTTGCCTCTTCGTTGTCATTACAACGAAATCAAACACCATCTTCAGTGCATATCATGACCATGACCAAGATTTGGAAAAAAAGTGAATTTGTTCTTCTCTTAGAGTTCTCTGGATACCTAAATGTTTTCCTAGCATTATCAGGAGAAAAACAAACTGGATAATCTGTATGTAAATTCTCAGGAAACACAAAATAATTTGTGTTAATAATTTTCCTAAAATTATTAACACAATCATTCAGCAGTGATAATCTTGGCATTTTTAACAAGTATTCCCTTGCAAAAAGAGATAGGCTAAGTTACATTCTGGAGAAGCTGGTATAACATTCAAACACCTTTTTATGCCTGAACTAACTTTCCTTTAAAGTACAAATATTTCTAGCTACCTTTAGAATTCTTCAAGATGCAATGCAACTTGTTTTCTAAGTAATGTTTTTTTACTTGCTGCGAAAGACTGATAATTTTAGAGCTCTTTTACATTATAGATACAGAAAAGAAAATATGTCTTGCAGAGCCTCTTTTATAAAATTAGCATCTCTGGCTGTGGCAACTGATGATAATTCATTCACTTTCTATTTACTTAAAATGCATGGTGTTTGCCGAAATTACTAATAAGGCTAAAGATGCCAAGAATTGAACTAATATGATTTTGGTATGTCATTAAAGAAAACAGACAAATGCTTTCAAGCAACCTTTTAAAAAAAGACTCCACTGAAAAATCTCTTTCTTGACTCATCAAATTATTTTTGTGTGCTAGTTAGGTCCTGGGCATTCTGTACTCACATGTCTTGTGCATAATTTGTAAGCAGGGCTGTATGTAATCTATACTCAAGAAAATAATCAAAATTTGGCCACAAGGCTAAAATACATATCCCTTTAATTGCTGCTTCTCAGGTGAAACATTGAATATCCTCTTCTATAGGAATTCTAAGAATATTTGAAACAGGGAGGCTCATTAGTATGGGTTTGAATAATGCAATATTTGTTTTAGTGGAAATTGTAAATTGATATCAGGCTTATATGAAGCTGGTGAATGCATACATGTAGTTGAGATTTTAATTGTTGTGTGTATAAATGGAGGAAAAGAAGATTCCATCACAGGAAAACAATGCAAGTATACAAAAGGAGAGGCCTGTTATTAGACTAGAGCACAGATTAGATGTAATTGAATGTCATTAATGTAATCATGGCAGAGATAACATAAGATGAGATTTGGAATGCCTGAAACTATGATAGCATTTTTTGTTTTTTTGTTTTGTATGCTTTCTCTCCAACTTTATAAACCATAATTATAAGTGTATTCTTTTTATTCTTTATTACAATGGCCATTAATATTTATAATAATGAATGTTAACAAATTGTCATTGAATGAATGTTTCCATTGAACTGGAACCAAGTACCATATTCCCCCTTGAAATATCATTTTGATTAGTGCAGATTTGAATAATGTGACCATTTCAACGGATTCATTAACTGCACCAATTGAGACCTATTTGTATATGAAAGGTGTTATTTGGCAGCTTATGATTATCAAGATGTAATTTCATTAGCGTTTATGATGGAATGCAATGACATTCATTCATTCCATTTCTATGTCCGCCCATCTCAGTCAATGCAATGGTATTCCTAATTTTTGTCTATGGGAAATACTTTCTTAGTCCATTTTTGACAAGATAGTTCTGCATGCTTCCTCCAAAAATATATAGTATATAGATTTTTCCAAACTGGGAACCTTTCAATTATGTAGACTTCAAATCTTTGCAATCTTAGCAATGGCCACATTAACCTAGTAGTAAAGCTTGCACATTTGAAGGCCACCCAGGATGAGAAAGTCTATTGCAAAGATTCTAAAAGTACTTTCTAGTTGCCTCTTCATTTCCCATTAGGAATTGTGTATACATCTTATAACACACCCTGTGAGTAATGTCAGATGGAACAATAACGATTGGTAAAGAAAGACAAATAATCTTGACCAACCTGTAACTGCATTTAGAAGGTATTCATTCCATAATCATGTTGAGAATTTTTACTTCAACCAAGCAATAGGTGAACATAAGGATGGGAACTTTAATCATGGTCTTAATTTGTTCTCTATTTATAGTACTTAGTACTTAGACTTATATACCACTTTATAATGCTTTACGGCCCTCTCTAAGTGGTTTACAGAGTCAGCCTATTGCTCCCAACAATCTGGCTGCTCATTTTACCCACCTTGGAAGGATGGAAGGTGGAGTCAACCTTGAGCCTGGTGGGATTCGATCTGCCAAATTGCAGGCAGTGGTGGGATTCATATTTTTTTACTACCGGTTCTTTGGGCGTGGCTTGGTGGGTGAGGCAGGGGAAGGAGACTGTAAAATCTCCAATCAGAGGTGGTATTTGCCGGTTCTCGGAATACTCAAAATTTCCGCTACCGGTTCTCCAGAACTGGTTAGAACCTGCTAAATACCACTTCTCAGCCAGCAGTCAGCAGAAATAGCCTGCAGTACTGCCCTCTAACCACTGCACCACCAAGGCTCCTTTATTTATTGTAGTTATTTATGATAGATACATAAGGCTAACTCTTTGCATGTCTAAATTTGACAAAGGAGGTTATCCAATGATTTTAGCCTGTAGACACAAAGCAAATTTGTTGGAAAGATTAAAAAAAAAGTCAAAGTAAATGGATTCTCTGTGCCCTTTCTATGGCCAAAAAACCTGATATTGCAACATTAGAAAGATAAATGTATGGCCACTCTTCACAATAGAATGAAGACTTGATTGCACTTGCTAGCTATGAGCACATTGCCTATAGGCATAGACTTTGTATGGACAAGCATAATGTAATATGGGATTCGTTTATACGAAATGCAGTACATTATGTACTTGAATATCATTTGCATTAGATAAGTATATATAGAACTGTTCACTGTTAAAATGATACGTTGTCCCTTTTTTTGGTAAAACCAACAGTCAAGAAGATTTGCAGTTTAGATTTGAACTGTGGGGTCCTTGGTGTTCTCGGAGCTTGATAGTTTTCTTGCAGATGTTTCATTACATTTCATTACCAAACTAGGTAACATCATCAGTGCTAAGGATCCCACACTCTTTGTTATATATTTTTTCACTTTTTAAAAGCAGTATCTAATTTTTTCTCCTTGAGAATATATGTATTTATATCATAACTACATTTGTGTTTTGTTCCTTTTCTTTTTTTCTTTTTGTTATTATTTTAAAAAGCAATGAAAAATAAATGAAGAAAGGGGGAAAGTGAAAAAATGTAGCTGCAACAGCTTCCAGCTGTTTTTCACACATAAATACATCCTGTGGATGTCTGTTCCAGCAAAGAGACTGAAGTGTTTATTTGTTTTGTTTTGGCCCATATGTAGTAGCTCTAGAGCAGGGTTGTCAAACTCGATTTCATTGAGGGCCACACCAGGATTGTGTTGGACCTCGGGGAGCCAGGGTGGGCATGGCCAGCTTAACGTCACTGTGTCAGGGGTGTCTGTGGTGGCCCAAGCACTCTGCCAGTGAAAACAGGCTCCTGAGTTCTGTTTTCAGCTGCGATGGCCTCCTGCAACCCTCTGCCAGTGAAAACAGAGCTTGGGAGGACCTTCCTGAGCTCCATTTTTGCTGGCAGAGGCACCATGGGCCAGTCCTTTGGTGTTTCCAGATCTAAGCACCCCATGGGCCAGATCCCCTTGAGTTTGACACCCCTGCTCTAGAACAAATTGGGTCCCAGCATCCCTATATCTCTTTGAAGAATTGTTGGCCAGAAGACTGAAGAGACTGGGACATTAGCCAGTTAGGGAGACAAGGTACCAATGAGTCAGACTCTTCATCATAGTTACAGCTACAACATGCATAGCATGCCACCTGAATATGCCTTTTCATTTATTTTTTTTCCCCATTAAAACAAAGCTAATAAACTCCACTAAGAGATCTACCTGGCAGAAAGAAAATTGTGAATAAGTGCCAGAATTTAGGATTTACAACTAAAGAAAAATGAGAGAGAGCCAGTTGGGCTCAGTGGTTAGGCATCAGGCTAGAAACTGTGAGACTGGGAGCTCTAGGCATCTTAGGCACAAAGCCAGCTGGATGATGTTGGGCCAGTCACTTTCTCTTAGCCCTAGAAAGGAGGCAGTGGCAAACCACTTCTGAAAAATCCTCCCAAGAAAACTCCAAGGAGTTTTTATCCAGGCAGTCTTGAAGCAATGGACATGATTGAAAAGGAGAGGAAAGTGGGGGAGAGGTGGAGAAAGGAGGCAAGGTGGAGAGAGGAGGGGAGGAGAGGGAAGGGAAGGGAAGGAAAGGAAAGGAAAGGTATGTTTTTAACTTCAAGAATCCTAGTGGTTGAAAGCGTAAACAGTGATTCAGCAGGCTTATGGAAGTGGAGGATTTTGGAAAGAACTGTATTCTCTTGCACTTAGTGCTTTTTTCAAAACTTAGTGCTTTTTTCAAAGCACTTAGTGCTTTTTTCAAAACTCTTCCATAAGATCACTGAACAATGCAGAGACTCCATTGCCAGACTCACCACCAGCGGTGGAGAATTTTTCAATCAGAGGTTAAGGCTCATCTTCTCATATTGGTAATGAAATGGCACAGAGTTGATCCAGCCTTTTCAAGTTACCTGAAGCTAGTCTTGAAAGCTCATTATATCTGGCAGACCCTGAAACCATCACCGTTTTTGGCTGAAGGGCTGCCCCCTAAGATGGAGGTAAGAAGCTGGGAACATGGCAGAAGAAAGATCTTGCAACAGGATATTTAAACAATGATCTTAACACAACTGAGGAACGCCTCTCAATGTCTTGAAGTACATAGTGCTTGTGAATGTTTTAAAAATCAAAATATCCTTTGCTGCTTCTCAAATGGTTTTTTTTTTTTCAGTTGTGATAAAAGACACCCTGTTTCTTATCTTATTCACAAGGTAGTTGAGAATTTGTTTTGAATTTCCCTTGACTGGGTTTTAGCTTCTTTCATTCTTAGAGAGTTCAATGATGGAAGTTATTTTTTTTCCCTGTTCTGTATCTTTCTGTCACTCCAAAGTTCTCCAATCTGTAAAAGCATAATAAATTCTCTCCTGAAAGTTAACCTTGGGAATTAATGGAAGCCAAGAAACTAGGGAGGCTACTGATGGTTGGGAAGATGATTCTGTAATGAAAGACAGGGCATTCACCCACACCCTTGGCCACCTCCTGACTAAACAAGGGCAAGAACAGCACACTCCACCCATGAGAATTTGTCCAGATTCTGTTCTCCTTTGCAAGATATTTCAGCAGCAAATTCGCTTTTATCCAATTGATTGAGAATTTACGTCAGAAGACAATGCGTGGAAATTTTCAGCTTAGCATTACGTATATCCCAGCATTCAGCATGGAGGAGGAGAGTGGATGGCTAAACCCTCTTTAGAGTCATCAGATGAATAGACTGTTGTGAAAAGTATGAGTGGGGGAATAAGGAAAACAACAACTACCAATAAGGAAAACTGTCTTGAACACATGCCTCTATTAGCTTAATGTTTTGGTTCTTAAAAGGTCTAACAGCCAACAGCTATCTGGGGAATTCTGGGAATTGAAGTCCACCTATCTTTAAATTGCCAAGGTTGAAAAGCATACAGCAAGATGGTGACGCCATGGTGGCGCAGTGGTTACAATGCACTATTGCAGGCTGACTCTGCCCACTGCCAGGAATTCAGTTCTGACCAGCTTAAGATTGTTTCAGCCTTCCATCCTTCTGAGGTGTTAAAAGAGGACTCAGATTGCTGATTTTGTAAACCCCTTACAGAATACTGTAAAGCACTATGAAGCAGTATAAAAGTCTAAGTGCTATTTCCTATTAAAGCCTGTGATTGACCATTATGATGGGCAAAGATGGGGAAGCACTTGACAGCAAGATGTAGAGAAAAATGACCTCTTTCAAGAAGTTCCAAGGAATATATGTGAGTAATCAAAGCTTCTTGACCTCCCAGGAGCCTCGAGGCAAATTCCACTTGTAAACAGGACCACTGTTAGTAAGGCAACCTTAATGCCATCCTGCTGAATCCTAAATAGCAGATGACACCCAGTCCTAAATCTTGCAAACTAAAAAAGGAGATGCAGAAAAGGGCAGTCACAATGATAAGAGGTGAGAACAATTCCCTCAGAAAGAAAGTGACAGCATTTAGTGCTCTTTTCGCTTTGAGAAATATCAGAGCAGGGGGGGAAATGCTAGAGGGAAAACGCTAGAGGTATATATAATCAGGCATGGAATGGAAAATGAGAACCGAGGGATGTTTCCCTCCCCCCCCCCCGCATCTTTCACTGTAATCAAGATCAGAAGATTGAGAGCTGATAAAAGGAAAGGGTTTTATCATCCTCTTGAATTGGATGCCCCCAGATATGGCAGCGGCCACCAATTGTGGTAGCTTTAAAAGTGCACTGGACAAACTCATGGGAGGCCTTGAAAAGTAAATGATAATTCCTGAATGACAACAGAATGGCATAACTGAAGGACTAGCATTCAATAAATATTCCCAAGAATATTTCTTTAAAAAAATGTTTTAATTAATTTTCTATGAATTACATTCCTTAGTATTTAATAAACATCATGTTGTCTGGGTATGTAATTTTTTAATTAATTTTCTATGAATCACATTCCTTAGTATTTAATAAACATCATGTTGTCTGGGTATGTAATTTGATTAACAAATACACATGACATTCTTACTCTCCACCCTCTTTTTTCCAGTCACCGGTGAAATGAATTCCAAGTTCAATAATATTCTGTGTCTTCTTTCTGTTTCATTTTCAATGTAAGTCTGTCTATTTCTGCACAGTCTAATACAGTTGTGGTGAACCTTTTCATCACTGAGTGCCCAAAATGCAATGTGTGCCCCCACGCATGCACTCTGCCCCCTGCATGCACCCCCACCACCACACATGTGCCCCTCCTCTCTGTGCATGTACCCCGCCCCCAGTGCATGCGCCCCGCCCCATATGCAGCCCACCTCCCGTGCCTGCACGGCAGAGGCCCAAAGACCAGCTGGCCAGCAGGAGGCGCATGTGCATGCATGGTGGAGCAGAGCTAGGGTGATGGCATGCATCCCCACAGAGACGACTCTGCGTCCACCTGTAGCATGCGTGCCATAGATTCGCCAACAAAGGTCTAATACCTTCTTAATTATCTCTTCACTGCTGTTAAAACATAGAATAGTTCTGAATACCTTATATAACCATCCTAAACTTGCCATCCTTGGCCCAACGTTTGGGAAACCAGCCTCTGCCTGGACAAAGGATGAGTGGTGGAGGAGTAACACCTCTTTAAAAAAAACCTTGGTCTGGCTGGCCCTGCTGGTGGCAACTTGTAAGGGCCCCTTTCCAGGGTTAAGAAAATGGTCAAGGGTTTTGAAGGCAGAAAAGGACCTTATGTCCCAATGGCAGATAAAGTGAAGGAATTGTCTTCACTTAGCAGCATCTGTACTTCAGTGAAGCAGCTAACAAGAGGAGGGGCCTCTTATTAATACCTGGCAGTAGGTATACAATGCCTTCAATGATAGTTAGAGTGATTCTTCGGTTTGAGTCCTACCAATAGTAATAACTTTAGGAAGAAGACCTCATTTAGCCATCATAGGTCTTCCTCAAAAAATGAAGCAAGGAAGGCCCCAGACCCTTTGGAAATATGTCCCCCTACTCAGAAAAATCATGGAAATGATAAATTGGATATGGCTATGATGCTACAAATGCTTATTGGAAAATGGTTGTAATTAGCTGCGTTAAACCACGGCAGCCATTTTTAAGTGTGCCCATAATAAAATTCCTGACATGCTCATTAACCAAATCGTGGGCTCCTGCTATACATAACTATTTATTTTGCTGCACTGCTGATGGTCAAATAGGATCGGGGGAGTTTTCCCCACAGATTAGAATCATTGTAAAATTGATTTATTTAAGGTGAAAAAAAGCTAAATGTACACATGAAAAGCAACAATTCCTTGAGGCTGTCTATGATATCTTGAGTATAAAAAACCTCAAATAATTTACCTCTACCTTCTTTTGCATTTGATCTGTATAGTTCTTGTACCTCTTCTCAGTGTTGTGCTTGTATATTTTTTCCCTTAACTGTATTCCTTGTTTTGCTGCTTTTAGATGAAGATCACACCTCTTGCTTTCCATTAAAAATGATGAGCTATGCACATACTTATCCACGTACATGGAGTAACTCAGTAGCAAAGAGGCACCTTCCCTTTATAAGTGACATCTCTAAAAAAGTAAACATAGACCCAGCGTTGCCATTATGCACATAAAATTTCTGCAGGGAAAAAAAATTCAAGAAAGGGAAGAAAAGCTGCTTTCTCTGATAGTTTTTCATTTTGTCAAAGTCTGTCTCAATTAACAAATCCCTGAACATTGTTATCTTTCAAGCAAGGAGATATAGATATAGACATATGTTTATTTTGTCCTGCTTGTCAACGTTTAATTTTTTGGCACAGCTTGTAAAGAATTTTATTTTGTGAGGTGAGGAGGATTTTTTATTTTTAAGAAACAACACGTAATTGCCTGACTCATATCCATGTCTGCTCAGCCAGTTCTGCTTTTCTCTTGTGATCTTTTCAGTCCAAAATTGGTTTGGTCTTGTTTATCCTTGATGAGCCAGAGATGGGTAATGAGAGGGTCACACAACTGAGGGGTTAAGCAAAATGTGTAGGAACTTGTCATATGTGGATGGGACTAAGTTCCTAGTTTGAATTCTTTTCTCCCATTCTCCCTTTCATCTCATTCATTCCTTTGTCCCATCTCTACCTTCCTTCTTTCCATCTTTTCTGACCACCCCTTCCTTCCTTTTTCCTCCCTCCCTCCCATCTCTTTCCTTTCTGCTTCCTATCCCTCCTTCCCTCCCTCCACCCACTCACCCATCCTTCACTTCCTTTTCTCACTTTTTTTACCTGAAAATGGTGGGAACTTTTCCCACCAATGTTCTGTACTGATGTCCAAAGGGAAGCAATGTAAACTGGAGAATGGAGGAGTCGGTCTGCAGATGGGTGAAGGGTGAAGATGGCCTCAGGTTGGCTATGCTGCAGAGATAAATACTGCAGTTCTAGGATCCAGTTTCCAAACCTGTTTCAGAGAAGTTCACCAACACAGCCACAGCTTGACTTGTGTTTAATGTTGCATTGGTCCTGCTCTCCATGCCATGCAAATTTCCATTGGACAGAAGCGTAAGGACGACTGAGGATTAAGCACACTTTGAAAATATCTGAGAGCTTTTATCCATTATAATGAACCATATGGTTACTTAGGCTGCTGATAAAGGTAAAAGGTTAGCATAGGTTTTGTCTACACTATAAAGAGACTTCCATCAGAGAAGAAAGGTGGGTTACAAAGCTCATTCACAATGTCACCATGATTTTACTATTTTTTCGCAGAAAGACCTAAAGATCTGTGGGTACATTGGGCTAAATATATAGAAAGCTCCCACAATATTATCATTCAAGTAAACATGCTTACAAATGACTTTCACATCTTTACTCCAACCACATGAAAATCTCTTAAGATAACCACACATATGGGAATGTTGCAACAGGACTGGCATGCACTTAGGTTTGCAATCTCTAGTTTAGATTCCTTTGTATTGTAGATGAATGCCTACATAGGCATTTTAATAAACTGGTACCCAGTATTGTTCCAATTTCTCTTTGTGTTATACTTTACAGGCTGTAGAAAAGATTCATGTTAATTGTTTAAATTGAAACATTAGCTTGAAATGTTTTTCTCTAATAACTTAATTGTCACACCTTCTACAACTTAAATCTCTAAATAGAAATGATCCTTGGCTCTATTTGTTGAGAAAGGTGTAGTTTATTAGAGGTCAAGTGTATTGCAGTATTGCAAAGCCAGAACTGACAATCGTGTGCCAAAATCACTAAGATCTACTTTCCCCTCCCTTAGCTATCTCTCATTGCCTGCCCCATTGTAACCAATCAGGCAAGATGTTTTCATAATGGTCAGTCCCAGCGCACTTTGATATGTGGCTCCCTTCTTCTTCCAGTTTGGTGACCTTGAGGCAGCATCTGCAGGAGATACAGAATGTGCTTCCATTTTCCCCAAGCATCCCCATTTCATTCCCCCTCCCCACAGTTCATGGCAGTCTGTCACCACATAGCAGCAAAGAACAAGCAAGCATAAGGTGGCAGCTGACACCAATTCAGAAAGAAAGAAAGAAACTTGACCAACCCACAAAAATAAAAAATAAAATGATTACATGGTACACATTACTTCTCAACATTAGGGCATAGCCATACATTTTTCCTGTATCCTCTATGAACTGGATAACATAGGAGTTTTTGCAAGAAGTTACAAAACTAACTTGGATTTATCAATCCTTCATTTTTATCTATTTTCCTACCACTTATTTTAAAAAATACAATTAATCCATCAATAGAACAGGCAATTTTACTTAGTTACACTGGAAGAATCTGAATGCATAAAAATCATACTCTAACCCCAATCCAAAAGATTAAATGAAGTTTTAATGCCTTCTTTCCACTATCAGGAAAAATATCCAGGTTAATCAGCTGCCACTTTAAATGAGCCTCTATTTATAAAATAAAATAGAAGAAATAATAGAAACAAGTAGTTATGAAACAAATAGTTTCATAAAATAAAATAGAGTTTCTAATTAAACTCTAGCTTGATGGCTATACTTGCTGGGGACTTACCAGTTATAACTATGGCAATAGAGACCTGGCACTATTACCTACCAAGGTTTGTCATGACAAATTGCAATTACTTGCCTGCTCTATGGCCAGGCAACTGAACCATGGAAGCTGTGACTGTTAGGGACATCCAAGGGAGGAGGAGGAGAGAGATTTAAAAAAGCAAGATGGCAGCCTCAACCAAGTTGTTGCAGCTACCCTCTTGACTTTGCTTGATCCTCTTGCCAATGAAACCACATTTGTGCTAAGGAGGAGCCCAGGGGGCAAGTGATATTAGCTGTATCATGGCTTCCTCCTGCAGATTATTTGAATTATATACTGTATATCCTTTGTGTCAGGATGCAACCAACCCAATTTAGCATTATTTCTGTAAGAACACCATAATGCACATGGCAACATTGTGACTTCTGCTAGATGCATATGATCCTAAGACTTCAGTTGAGTTGAGTTCAGCTTTGGGCTTGGAAACATTATTTTTTTTACCTGATGGAGAATTAGTCTAATGCAGGGCTGTGAAACTCACACTGTCACAGCAGTGTCACATGATGGATCATGACTTTTCCCTCTTTGCTAAACCAGGCATGGCCGTGGCCAGTGTGTGATGCATCCAGCCAGGGACCGCGAGTTTCACAGCCCTGTACTAGATGCATATGTTCCTGAGACCTCAGCTGAGTTGAGTTCAGGTTTAGGCTCAGAAACAGTGGAGGGTTAGTCTATTGTGTAGCTTCCTGACCTACAGTCTCCTAAGCCCTGACAGTCCTTTAGTTGTCCAGAGATCAGAGACAACTTTCTTCTTCACTCAGGATAAATATTGGAGATGAGCATGTTTTGAAAATGATTAGAAGCACTTCAGAATTTGTGCATATATAGCACTATATATATTTGTTTTCTTAAGCTTTCACAGGTATTTATATGTATGGTATTCAGCTTTGTTTGGGTATTTTCCCACATCATTATAGTTGTGTTTTTAAAGTTGTAGCAATGTTTTGGCAGAATCTCATCTGCCATCATCAGTCTTCTGTATTGTGTTCGTCTAATAGCACTTTATTAAAGTAGCCTGCCTGTTTTAGGTTTCCACATTAGCCTGGGGCAGGGTGTGGGGGGACACCTTTAGCTGCTTTGAGGAGACAATTTGTTCAATATGGAAAATCTGGAAAATTTAATATGGAAAATTTAATGAACAGTAGAGACATGCTGTTCTCAGGAGAGATCTGAAGCACTTCTTCTCAATTATTTTTCAATGAAGCTTTCTTGAGGTTCTGAGACAGGTGAGGCCAATCCTCAGGTATTCTTGATACAGTTCCAATTAAAAGGAAAGCCAATGTGGTTTAGCGGTTTAGGTATTGGAATAGAACCAAGAAGATTACGTTTCAAGTCCAATCTCAACTATAGAAACTTACTGGTCACCTTTAAACATGCTCTTGGCCCTATCAACTACCCAGAGGAAGTTGATATAGGGATAAAGTGACCATGTAAATTGCCTTGTGCATCTGATAGAACAGGGAGATTTAAATATAACTTATCAAACAAACAAATTAGCAAAATGGGACTAGGGCAAAAATCTGTATTTCCAGTGTTCCAGTCTGCCGTTAGGAGCCATTTCAATGTAGCTGATCCGTTCCTGAAAATGGTACTCTATGCAGTTGCTGGATTTCAATACATATTATCCCTGTCTAGTACTAAGAATTGTGGGAATTGAAATCATGTGCAATTGAGGGTATAGGGTCACTTGAAGCAGATTCAGGTTGTTAATAAAAGCCCAGCAAAATGTATTTCTTATCAGTGCTGCTTATTACAGTCTTTCATTTTTAAACACACTTAGCATTGCTCCCATGAAAGTTAGGTGGGTAGAATTTGTTGTTTTAGCAAACGCTAGTCTGCCCTCATCTTTTTAACTAATGGTGCCTCTTTGCCAGTCTCCCAAGCAAGCCTTGGTATGTTTGCCAGCAGTATAATTGGGAGAAAATAAAGAACGGTTTCCATTTTACACCTCCCTCCCTTCCTTCCCTTCCTAACAATGTGATAAGTATTGCAGTTAGAGTGTACCTGAGAAAATCTGATTCTGTAAAATTCCAATCTGATCGCATTTTCTCTTTCTCTCTCTCTCTTGCTTCTGTTCTACTATAGGAAACAACCTCTGAAGAAGTTCTGAAATTTGGGGTCTTTCCACTGCTAGCATTGCCTGTAGTACTGTCCAATCTGCACTGCTTTTATTGTTTTTTTTTTCTAGCAATATTCAAAGTTGCTCCCTTTTTTGCATGTGAAAAGCCACTGCAATTTATGGAAGATAAAGTTGAGTTTGCTTAAGGAAGAACATGGAACTGTCCTATGTCCAACGCATTCACTAGAAATAAATGAATTCTTGGACCAGCTTGTACAGAAGCAGTCATAGGGAGCCTGGAAAGTATCTCCTTTTTGACCTTATTGTGATATAAAGTGATCAGGGTATCTGCAGGAGGGTCAGACCAAGCAGCCACAAATTTGATTGAAGCCAGCATTTTTTAAAAAAAATGGGTGTCATGGGGGTAGGGGTTCAATTGCATGGTGGTGGCCACCCTTTCCACTACTTCACCTCCTCACTGAGGGCACCCTGTGATTCGAATTTTGTTGTTGTCTTTCCAGCACGTTATTCAAAAGCAGGCGTTGAATTTGGCTATCTTGAAGAGCTAAACAGGTTCCAGATCAGATCTGATTAGTATCTGGATATGATTTACTCAGGAGAACCCAAGGTCCAGAAGTCAAAATAACAATTCAGAAGAAGGCAGTGGCAAACCATATGCATACTGTCGTCATCAGAGTTAAATAGATGTGTTAATGAAATCAAGGAGGAGCTGAGCTCATCTCAAAGAAAGTTGTACCATTAACTAATTGAACTTCTGGTTATGGGTTTAGAACTCTTACAAATGCCCAATATAGCTACATTTCTTAGAGATGACTCTGAAATGATCAGGCAAAATATAAACCCATTCAGAATGTTTAAATCAGGAGAGTCAAACTTTGGCAACTTTATGACTTGTGGACTTCAGCTCCCAGAATTCATGCTGATTAGGAAATTCTGGGAGTTGAAGTCCACAAGTCATTGGACACCTGATTTAAATTATAACATTGAACACTGATTACTCTGTGTAAAAACAAAATTCTTATCTTTTTTCTTAATTAAGCACCGAGGCTGGACACACATAGCATGTTAAAGTTAACTTTGCAAAACACAATTATTTTATCTTCCCATATTGAAGATTACATGCAAGCAGTGATTAATTTTGAAAGGCTTTCAGGTCTGGGGGGACCTTTCAAATATTCCCAAACCATAGAAGGGTGGAATTTAAGGGAAGCTAAGCATTTTTTTGTTCTTAAAGAGCTTGGATTAGGAAACCCTTGAAGAAAATAAGACTTTGCTTAAGGATACAGGATTAGACCCTCTTTGAGAAAACTGGAACCAATAAAACGGTATTGGCAGGAATATAATTTAGTCACATAAATTGATTTTTTTTCTAGTTCTGAATACTGAACTTGGGATGATTTTATATCTTCTGCTTCCCTTGAACTCCTTGTCTGCTTGTTTGTTCAAACTGTTTATAGATTGCTTTGGAAGGCACATCTCAGCTCATATAATTTGTTCTGTTTAAAAATATATATATTTTAAATCCCTAATTGCTAGTATTTCTAGGTTTTTATTTTTCAAGAGAATGTAGAAGAAGATAATATAACAGTTCCTTGGCTCGTTAGAATTATTGGTTCTAGTAGCATTGTCTGATCTATCTTCCTGTATTAGAAGAAGCAAAGGCAAGAACCACTTAAATGTGAGCAGAAACCATAAAATGTTTGACACTTCTAGGCATCTATTGTTAGCAAAAACTTCCTCGTTCCCAGTGCTGAAACAGAAATGCTACTTTGCCATACAACTGTCAAGGTTTTCTTAAGCCTTTTGCCTGCAGAGATAGATTTTGTTGTCTTATGGACAGATTCCAGAAACTGTTTCCGTATGTACTCCATGCCAAAATCTGTCCTAAATGGCTGTGGTTAAAATGTGGTTGTCAACCCATTAAATGCTTGAAAAGCAAAGATTTACAGAAGTTTTATCCAAGCTGCTCTGAACTGTGCCACAAATACGGGACGATCCAACTTAATATGTTTAGTTACATGCTGTGGATGATTCATTCCATTGTCTAACAGCTGATCTCATGTCTTGCTCTACAGCAACATCCTTCATCTCACTACACAACAATAACAAACTAAGCAATCACTAGGGCTAATTATTGCAGTTCCTCCTCTTCCTCCTATATAAAGATCTCTGCCAAGGAACCCCTAAGTTTTTGTCATGAAATTCCTGGACATTGACAAGACTCTTATAGACCTGAGTCTGCAGGCATGAACCTGCAGAGTAATCCCTAAGCCTGTTTCTTTTCATGCACCAGTTGAATACAACCAAAAACCAGGATATCCTCTGCAATAGTCATTAGCTTCAAAATAATGGGTGCAACCAAATGATAGAAGCTCCATCTCCCTTTAATGGGCTTTGCAAACACTTCAGGTATGTAGAAAGGGGCAGCACTTCAATTGCCTGGTCATGCCCACTATTTTGAAGTCTGTAAATGTCACCATGGATACACTGTCAAACATTGGACCTGTACTTTCCCATTAGAACACATACAGCAAAGGTCAAACCTGATGTCAGCTGTGGGTAAATATAGAGTTTATGTACCCTAGAACCAGGGGTGGGATCCAACTGGTGTAACTACCAGTTCAGTGATTTACGATTTGCATGTGCATGTGTGAATTGTCATCAGCTTGCTGCCTGGACACCTCAGCCATGCTGTGTGCAGGTGTGCAGCAGTTGAAAAAGCACCTTTTTCCTGCTTTTTCCACCGCAGCTGTGCCATGCAAAGCAGCTGCGGTAGAAAAAGCAGGAAATAAAAGGTCAGGTAAGAGCCCGGGTGGGCGGGCAGGTGGGCGAAAACAGCAGCAGACATAGAACCAGTTCTATGTCTGCTGCTCTTCAGAGCTACCAGTTCTCCAGAACTGGACAGAACCAGTAGAATCCTACCCCTGCCTAGAACAACCAATATTAGGATTCTAAAAATCAAGAAGTCTTTCTTGGGTTTTTCCCCCTTGAAAATATTTCAGTTCTCATCCAGGAAGCTTCTTCAGTTCAATTCAGTTCGTTAGAACTGAAGAAGCTTCGTGAATGGTCAAATCTTGACAGTCTGACAAGACAAGCTTACTGGAGTTAGATATCAATTGCTATTTCCAGCATAATACCAAATTTGACCATGGTTTCACTCCAAAAGCTTCTCAGCAAATGCCTTCAAGAACACCTGGTGTGTGTGTGTGTGTGTGTGTGTATGTATATGTATGTATATATATATATATATATATATATATATATATATATATATATATATATATATATATATGCTTCATTTCATTTTTGATCTGACTACTGTAATCTTATACCTCATGAAGTGGCAAAATCAGACCTTAGGGCAGAATTTAGGTCTCCAAAGCTCAAAAGAAGCAGCCACAGTCAAAAAGCTAATGCAATCCTAAGTTGCATTAACAGAGGGATACAATCAAGGTCAAGTGAGGTAATAATACCACTCTATAAAGCCTTAGTAAGACCACACCTAGAATACTGCATCCAGTTTTTGTCACCACATTATAAAAAAGAAGAGAAAAGGTGCAGAGAAGAGCAACCAGGATGAATAGGGGACTGGAGATTAAAACATGAAAAACGATTACAGGAACTGGGCCTGGCTAGTGTAGTGAAGAGAAGGACCAGGGGAGACATGATAGCAGTGTTCCAATATCTGAGGGGCTGCCACAGAGAGGAAGGGGTCCAGCTATTTTCTAAAGTGCTTGTAGGCCAGACAAGGAATAATGGATGGAAACTGAACAGGGAGAGATTTAACCTGGAAATGAGAAACTTTCTGACAGTGAGAACAATCAACCAATGGAACAGCTTGCCCTCGGAAGTTGTGGGAGCACCATCACTTGAGACCTTCAAGAAGAGATTGGACTGCCATTTGTCAGAAATGGTGTAGGGTCTCCCACTTGGGTGGGGGGTTGGACTAGATGACCTATAAGGTCCTTTCCAACTCTGATTATCTGTTATTTGTTAAAGAATACCAAGTGATAACGAATAACTCTATGAATTGTGGAAAGCCTCAGTACCAATTCCTGGGCTGACAGGGGCAAATTTGAGAACCTCCTTCAAATTTTCACTTTTGAGCTTCTACTATAGTCTTTCCCAACACACTGACACTTTCCTTACCATCCACACTTCCCAATATGAAGAAACTTCACAGAAGAATGCTACAAGTTCTTGGGATATAAGTGAGACATGGAAAACCAGGAAGACCGCAATCCTTCAGATAAAGGATTATACAATAAGAGACAGGATACTTGCTCCTGTTTCTGGGCCAACTCATCACTAATACCATACTCCACCCAGAGATTTCCTCTGATTTTTTTCTGACCTTTGAAAGAAACTTCAGAAGCAAATGAATCTCAATTCTGTTAGATATATGATATTTTTCAAAGATATATGACAAACCATCAAAAGCTGAATGTTTGATGGTTGACCAGGCATTTCTATCAAATACAAATTTTCTTTAACTATCAGACATTCAGCTTCTGATGTCTTTATCAACAAACATGCAACAGTGCACAAATAGCTTTGAACTGACAAAAATGTAATCATCCCCTAATTGACTCTTCACTAATGCATCTATTGATTTATGGCCACAGAAGAGCCTACTAATTTATGGTTAATGGTGTTGAAAAGATAAACAGCCTAAGTCAAATTAGATGTCTCTAACCTACACACTTGAGCCCAGCCAGTATCCCATATGGCTCTTTGGTTCAAGTAAAAGACAATCAGCCAATAAGATGTATGTCCTAGGAAATAATTGAGGCTCCTTTTGCATCATGTCTTAAAATCAGACCAAAGGTTACTAAAATACTCAAGGCAGAAGAATAATTGGATTGTGCACAAAGAGGAAATATATTTTATTTTGAATCCCAAAACTGCTTTTGTACACTGGAGATTCTGCTGAAACAGCTCTTACAGTTTGGCAGAATCCAAACTTAAACATGTTGTTTGTTCAGGAGTTTGGCTGAGAAAAACCCAGAGGGCTTGAGTATAGAAGGCTGATCCCTTTCTTCCTTTCTCTGACAGAAGCAGACCTTATCTTCCCTGCATCTTCACTTCCTTTTGCCTTCTCATTTTCCCACAACCACTTTTCCCTGAACAAAGTAATCCCATGATATTCAGTGTTTGGACCAAAACATCAGCAATATGTATTTTGGTTTGTGCATGGAATATCCAAACTAGTTGCACATTGTTATAGAAGTTTAAGCACAGATCCAGTACTCTGTGAAAGCTACACCTAACCATAGATCCAACATGTTCTGGCAACTTCCTTTTCCTAATGGGTCCCCATAAGATTGCCAGTATTTAATCCTAAAGGCATGAATAGCAATAACAATAGCACTTAATCTTATATACCACTTTATAGTACTTTACAGCTCTCTCTAAGCTGTTTACAGACTCAGCGCATTGCCCCCAACAGTCTTGGTCCTCATTTTACCCACCTCAGAAGGATGGAAAGCTGAGTCAACCTTAAGCCTGGTGAGATTCAATTTGCCAAACTGCAGGCAGCTGGCAGCCAACAGAAGTAGCCTGCAGTACAGCACTCTAACCATTGCGCCACCAAATGTGATAGCCTTGGTCATTGCTAACTATGCTTTCATTCATTCATTCATTCATTCATTCATTCATTCATTCATTCTCTGCAGTATGAGTTATTCCAAGAGCACCAAAGGAGACAAGCTTATACTGGTAAAGTTCAGATGTAATGAGTAATCATGGATTACTACCATATTATAGCAGCATGTCTGAACAAATCTTGGCCTTCTTGTTCCCTCAGCTTATTTCTAGAGAGGTATATCTACTGAAGTAACTCCTCCTAAACTCTAAAGTCACAGTTTTCAAATTCAAATGTAAACTACCATTTTTCCCTAATATTGAGCAAAAAGAAGAAACATTCCAAACTATTGGAAAAAGATGTCACATGATTAAGGAATATTTGGGGCCTTCTTTTGGCCTCTTTACAATAAACAAAGCTGCATTGTAGTATCCTGGTTGGGTTATAACTAATAATCAAACTCTGGAAAGAATCATAGCTTGTATATTGCAAACTTATTTATTTATTTATTTTAAAAATATATTTTATTAATCATATTTTCATCATGAAAACACATTTTCACTCCTTACAGCATTTCAGTATCAGCGTTCACTCACATTGACATACTTTCTAATTAAGTAGGTTGCTACTATATATATTACATATTTGTTTCTGCATTCAACATAAACCAAACATTTACAAGCTTACAAACAGTATTTATCTCAACTTACTATAGCTCCTACATACCCTTCAACTATCAGCTTTTGTAGATTGCAAACTTTTAATCAAAGCAATCTTTTGCAATATGCTTGGAAAATATTTACATTTTTGTCTTAAGCAATGATTATGCTTCTTAGCTTTACAAATCACTAACATCATTTAGAAAAATTGTAATATGGAGATTAGTTGGGTAACAGATCCATCCCATAATTCTTGAAAAAGACAGGGGACTCTGGCTTCTCTTCACACTGTCTTTGATTGTATGAATATCTTTCATTGCTGCAAAAAAAACCCCATTGCAGCAAAAAGATGTTTATGACCAAAAATCTGGACTAAAAATAAACAGACATGGTCTGAACAAATCAAATCTTTCATCAGCTTCTTTATGTGCAGTATGGTTTAATCCTTTTTATGAGCAGATCCAATGAGTGGAGTGACTTTCTGTTTGTTTTACTTTCTCAAACAATTCATGATGAAGAGTGGCTTTGTGAACATAATGCATTGTGAATAGCATGAAGGCATTCTCTAAACCATGCTGTCATATTAGCCAGCATTTTCCCTTCCCCCTTGTTAGGAATAGAAAATTAAACTTTTAATCTATCAAGCTCTTAAACTTCCTCTTATGGTAGAGCTACGTTTAGTAGAGAAAGGTGGAAGGGATGCGATCAAAATTTATTATACCATTATGAACAAAAAAACCCCACCCCTCCTTTATCTTTTCTTCTGTATTTTTCCACCAAAAACCGATTGCCAATTAATTCTGTGAGAGTATTTTAGTGTAGTAGCTAAATCAGAGGTGGTATTCAGCAGATTCTGACCAGTTCTGGAGAACTGGTAGCGGAAATTTTTAGTAGTTTGGAGAACCAACAAATACCCACCTCTGACTGGAGATTTTACAGTATCCATCCCCGGCCAGGCCCACCAAGCCACGCCCACAGAACCGGTAGTAAAAAAATTGAATCCCACCACCGAGCTAAATACACTAGGCTAAAAATTGGAAGACTGCAATCTCTAGTCCTATTTTAAGCCAGAAATCAGCTAAATGATCTTCAGCCAGTCATTCTCTCTCAGCTCTAGGAAGGAAAAAATGGCAAATGACTTTTGCAATCTTTCCAAGAAAATGGCAATAATTTGTCCATAGATTTAATTGTGGTTGAAAAGAAGAAACTGTGGATAATTGATGGGGATAGTAGAATAGAAGACAAAGAATGGGAGAAGATTAGAGAGTATCAAGGTATGAAAATCAGAGTTGAAAGATTGTGGCATGCACTACCTACAGTGGTGCCAGTGATTATTGTCACATTGGGTGACAATATAAAAACAATAATAACAATAACCTTGGACCACATTTAGAAAATCTGGTTATTGACAAATTTTCCATCTGTCAATTTCAAAAGGCCACATTTTTGGATCCACTGCACATATACTACACCAATACAACAGTTTATGTTATTGGAATGAACTCACTGTGTATGAGGGCCAATACCAGCTAAAGAACTGGCAGCTGTGATGTCACATAGTTATGAAATAATAATAATAATAATAATAATAATAATAATAATAATAATAATAATAATAATAATAATAATAGTAGGAAGCTGCTCAAAGTGTAGCAAACCAAGAATCAATATAGAAAAACAGCGATGCAAACTCGGGCTGACAGCTGGTGTAACAAAGCACTGCATGGACAGTTCCTTGAAAAGATCCAAGGAAAAGTAGATAAGGAAAAGACCTGGTTATGGCTGACCAACGGAACACTGAAGAAAGAAACAGAAGGCCTGATTCTTGCAGCCCAGAACAGCCATCAGAACAAATGCAATCAAAGCCAGAATAGAAAATTCTGCTGATGACCCCAAATGCAGACTCTGCAAAAAAGCAGATGAAACCATTGATCACATACTGAGCTGTTGCAAGACAATCACTCAGACTGACTACAAACAACATCACAACACAATCGCTCAGATGGTCCACTGGAACTTCTGTCAAAACAACCATCTGCCTGTAGCAAAGAACTGGGTGGGATCATAAGCCTGAAAAAGTGGTCGAAAATGAACATGCAAAACTACTGTGGGATTTCCGAATACAGATGGGCAAAGTTTTGGAACACAATACCTCAGATATCATGATTGTGAAGAAGAAAAAAGTGTGGATCGTTGACATTGCCATACTCGGTGACAGCAGAATCGATGAGAAACAACTTGAAAAAATCACCAGATATCAGGACTTGAAAATCGAACTGCAGAGACTGGCATAAACCAGTGCAGGTGGTTCCAGTGGTACTCGGCACACTGGGTACTGTGCCTAAAGACCAAGGCAAGCACTTAAAAACAATTAGCATTGACAAAATCACCATTGGTCAGCTGCAGAAGGCCACCTTACTGGGATCTGCTCGCATAATCTACCAATACATCACCAATGATACATCACAGTCCTAAACGCTTGGGAAGTGTTCAACTAGTGATTTGTGATATGACACCCAGAATAGTTATCTCATTTCCTGTGTACACTGTCATTTTTTGTGAAAAATAATAATAATAATAACAACAACAACTAAATAAACTAAAAGTGAAACTATATGAGTATGGATGAAACATGTAACAGTGATAACCATTGTCATCAGGGCACTTGGTACCACATGCAAGAACTTTACAAAATACATCTAAAAATTACAGCTTCTTGCAATAACACCAATGGAACTGCAAACAAATGTACTACTTGGAACATCATACATTTTAAGAAGATACTTGGTTGATACCTAGGATGCTGTCAGCAACCCGTATCAACCATCAGCAGCAGTCAATGATATTTGTGATACATTTTAAATGTTCAGTTGACTGAGTTTCATATTTAATGAATAAAGGTTTATAATAATGATGATGCTCTAAGGGATCAAGAACCCCTATGGGAATAACATTAAGATCCTGAATGAAGAAGATCAATGCAAATACCAGGGCATCTTTTCAACATCAAGGACACTAAAATTCAGGTGGTTAGAAGTGAAAGCATCACGAGAGTAAAGGTGAGAGTAAAATCCAAGCTCAGTGAAGGAAATATCATTAAGGCAATTAATACCTTGGCAATTCCAGTCATCAGATGCAAGGGAAATAGTGGACTGGACTGAAGCAGAACTAGAAGTCTTTAATAGGAAAACCAGAAAAATAATGACAATGAATTGTGCTCTTCATTCATGCAGAAAAATAGAAGAGAAAGTGTCAGCGTTCCAACCAAACTCTCCATCCCAATTCAGCACTCAGAAAAAAAAAGTCCATCCACGTAAGAATTTATTACAGAAATCATATTGGCACATCTGGGAAATCTGAAATCCCGAATCTGAAATCCCGCATTTTCCCCTGCTAAATTAAACTCACATCCAACCCCTTTACTGATGACCACAAGTCACACTCTCCAATCTACCTCCATTCTGAACTCCTGCCAAGTCCAATCACTTCTCTCCAAACTCCAGCGACTTGGCCTTGAGTTCTGGCGAAAGAATATTGTTGTGGCTATTCTCCGTTTTCACTTTACTTTCATTCCCACGACTAACCATCCTCCCTTGTGGCAGCCCCAAGGCCGATTCAAGATGGATCCAGGGCTGACAGAAAGAACTGAAGAAAACCACAAAATACAAAGACCTGCAAATAGACATAGAATGATTGCAGCAAAGATAGTAAAGATAATACCAATAGACTCCCTGGGTACAATTCCCGAACATCTGGAGCACTGTTGAACACACATCAACACTGACAAAATCACTATCAATCAGTTGAGACAGCTTTATTCGGAACAGTTTACATCCTGAGACAATATCTTTAACACCATCAAACAACATCTTTGTATACCAAGTCCTTGGAAAGGACTTGATAGGTGGATATAAATGCCAAAATCCAGCCTAAATGTTTGGTTCCAAGTGTAACCAACTATCCAAGGGAATATCAGTTTAACACAGGAGTGCCTGCAGGAGGGCAGAGTGATGAAAAAAGTCTAGAATGCAATTACAGATAGTTCTCAACATATTAGCATAATATCAGGGGTTTTCAATTTAATTGTATAGAATGTAAAGGATGTGTGTTTTTGTTTTATGTATTATGTACACTGAAGATAGCATTTAATTTCACTGTACGAGGTGCAATGATAAGAAATTAAACTATACTATACTATGAAGTCTGTCCATTATGGTTGTAAGCTGTAAAATGTTTTTTTTTTTTTGTGGTGGTTGTTATGGAAACTCAGGGGTTGTAAAGCAAAACCATGGCTTGATAGGAACATGATTTTGCAAAAATAAAAATAAATATGAAAGGTCAGTTTTTGACAAAACCATTGAAAAACATGGTCAGCAGGATGCTGCAAACAGTCATAAACACAGCCATCTTGCTGAGCACCCAATGTTTGGTCACATAACCATGGAAATGACCACAGCAACTTCAGAACCAGGTCAATAAGTAGCCCCAGGGTAGTTCCAAAAGTGCTTTTTCAGGAGGCAACTGAACTTTCTTGTTTTCCAGAAATGGATTTCCAGAGGAAAAATTGCAGACTAGAGAAACCAGGAGCACTACTCAGGTAACCCTGAGGACACAGATAAACCTCCAAGAGCTTCAATAACCCGCTAAAGGGTTGCAGATGACCAGCTGTCTGCAAGGAATATAAATCCTTCCATTCCCTATCTTGTCAGAGCTGAAGAAGCTTCTTGGATGAGAAGCAAAATGTGTACAAAAGAAAAACAAGAAAGTCCAGTTGCCTCCTGAAAAAGCACCTCTGAGATAACTATGACCTGGATGACTGAGAATTTCTACAGACTCAAGATAGCTCCATCATAACTGTAACTATAAGAATTAAGCAAATAGTCTGGGGATTACCTGTATAGCAATATGATCAAAGTCTTGTCTCTCTTTTAGGTATATCAGTCACAATCATATATATATATTGATGAGAAGGAGGAGGAGGATGTGGCTTTGATCATACATTTGTGGCTGCCATCTTGACTTATTTTTCTCTGTGGACACCCACAGGGGAGAAAATGTAAGTTTCCAAATAAAATGTGAATACTTTTATCACTGATAGACTGGAGATGGGTAACTATGACAACTTGACAACCAGTGGACTTCAACCATGCTGACTCAGGAATTCTGAGAGTTGAAGTCCACAGGTCTTAAAGTTGCCATAGTTGCCCACTACTGGATTAGAATGATATACAGTTTTGTGGCAGGAAGCAGAATCCTCAACAAACCATGATGATGTCAATACAATGATAAGCCTGCAGTGATTTAATCATACAAGTGTTGCCATGAGTTGGGCAGCCAGTTGTGGTATTTTAAAATGATTTTTTGGTGCTGCTCTTCCAATTAATTAATTTAATTCATTCTTGCTGTTTGATCCTTTGCACCCCTGCAGGTTGTTCCTTTACTACAAAGAACTGTAGCCTATATCTTGGAATAAAAGAAAACAGAATCAATAACTCAAGGTATTTTCTGCTGCTAGAGATGGTATGGCCCCTAACTTAAAGGAGGGGTTTTGTTTTGTTTTGTTTAAAAAGATTAGACTGCTGGGATGGTAGGTGGAATGTGATTATTTCATTTTGAAGATTAACAAGGAAAAACCATTGCTTTCTTATCCCTGAAGACATACAAGTGGATACTATTGCAGACAGTGGCTGCATTGCCACAGCATGTTTGATCTGATTATTGTATAAACCCAGTTTTGTAACTTGCTTCCAGTTTAATTTTATATTTTGTGAAGCGGCTAATCAGGAAGCAATCTCCTGACTCTTTTGAGGCTTTCCCATCCATCCATCCATCCATTTATCTTCCTAAAGAATAGTGGGAACTATAGGTATTTTTCCCCATTGTGTTGTCAACACTATCACTGAACTACAAATTTAAATTGTTTGAGAAATTGAGGAAGGAGAATTAAAGAAGTAATAACTGTTAACATGGCATAAAAAAAGTAGCCGAGTTCTATATTTATTTCTCTCTCTTACTTCCCTGTCTTTAAAACAGGGCAATTTTGGGTTGTGGTGAGACTAAACTCTAAAATACTTTGTGAATGATAAAACTGTACTTTCTAATAATAAATGTGTCACTTTCATTTATTTCATTTCTTAACATTCAGAAGCTGGAAAATCTGACTCCAATGTGACTGTAGGAGAAGGATAAACATTATATTTAAAAATGTTCTAAGTGATTCCTTTCAAGAAACCCTTCTGCAATTTTCCAGGGATGCTTCTCATTCTCTTTTTCTTTTCTGACTGAAGATGTTGAGGTTTGGCTGACAGCACCTGGAATATTCTGATGGTAATGTCATTGGCAGCAATTCAGGCTGAAGGCTGACAAGACTTGTTTCCCCCCCAAAAAAATCAAGTCAAAATCAATCATTCCACATATTCACTGCAGTGAAGAATTCGGCTGTCATATCTTTCAAAATGTTCTAGCATTTCTGCTCTGCTACAGCAAATGCCTTAACAGAAGGAGACAAGTATATGCAGTCTCAACTGTGTTGAGAACAACTGTATAAGAGAAGCTGAGTCCTGATAAGGTCATGTCAAAAGAAAAGGCACAGCTAAAAAAAACCCCATCTTGTTTGAAGAACTCTGCTCTTCAGATGCAAAACGTGTTAGGCAAGATAATCCAGTTTTTCTTTCTAATTATTCCCTTTTATGTCTCTCCATCTTGACCTGTCAATAACTTCCTCGGTTATATTATCTTGAATCCCTTTTCAAGGCCCTTTGAGGGACTGGAAACCATTTTTGATCAGCTGGGGGAAAAGTCCTCCTCGTTAGCCTGTATCTATCATCATTGGGATTCACCAGGAAGACTTTCAAACAAAAACAAGACTTCCCTAATGAAGGTACCCAAATGAATGGCCACATGTTAGGTTTAGGGAATTAATATAAGGTGCAATCTAAAGAGACTCCCACCTAGTGCCACAAAATTCAAAATCCAGAAGTAATCAATTGCAACTCCCTCTATTGATTAGGGGCAAGAGGTGGTGCTGAGCATATAATTTTGGGTTATATGCAGTCGTGGGATTCAATTTTTTTTACTACCGGTTCTGTGGGCGTGGCTTGGTGGGCATGGTTTGGCTTGGTGGGAGTGGCTTGGCGGGCATGGCAGGGGAACGATACTGCAAAATCCCGTTCCCACCCCACTCTAGGGGAAGGATACTGCAAAATCTCCATTCCCTCCCCACCTCACTAACCTGCTTTCCAGCTCTGTTCTCCTGTGCAGGGCACCAAAAGAAGACCCAGCCAATCAGCTGGGACTCAGGAGGCAGAGAATAGATGGGGCCGGGGCCAGACAGAGCTGGTATTTGCCAGTTCTCTGGACTACTCAAAATTTCCACTCCTGATTCTCCAGAACTGGTCAGAACCTTCTGAATACCAACTCTGGTTATATGTGTCTGTTAGGTGTGGAGATTTGACATTTAAAACATAATGGAAGCTCTCTCTCCCCCCGTCTCCCTGCCTCCCTCCCTCCCTCTCTCTCTCCTATCTACCTACCAACTACCTACCTACTACCTACCTATCTCTCTAGAGAAATATGCTAACAATTGTGGTTTGGGTACTACTTCCAGTGATAGACTTCCCCCCCCCACTCAGAATGCCTGAACTAATACAGCATGCATGGAATGAAAAAAAAAAAAATATGGCAGCTATGAGGAAGAGGAGGGGAGAGGAGGAGAAGGGGAAGGGGCAGGATAAAGCAAGGCAAGGCAAATAGAACTGAAAGAAAGAAATAATAAAGCTGACTTTCCTGATAGTATTGACAAGTACTAAATATTACAGCTTTGCCACATTTCAAAGGGATTTTTCAGTTGCACAGATGCTTCAAATAAAACACCCTCAACACTGCCCTCTTGCTTCCAATAGCAAAATGAAGCACCAACCAGCATCCTTTTGTATCACCTTATTTTTTCTTCTCCTGAGGCTCCTCTGTCTTTTTCAACAGGCTCACACAGAACCCTCAAGGATATCAGAACCAGCCTTCAAGCTTTTGAGGTGATGAGGAAAATGCATCGGTTCGATGAGGAAAATGGAATTGTCGGTGTGGCATCAAGCCTTTCATCAAGTCAAAGTCCTTTGCAAACCCCTATAGAATAGAATGGTTATAGTCTGCTTTTCACAGTTCTCCTCACAGCTTAGATTTGTGGCAGTGTTAGGAGAGGGAGAAGACAAAAGCTTCCTACCAAGGCAATGACATGTCAAATTCCTACATGATTTGCTGTCACTGTGGAACAGCAGCTCTACAGACCATAATGCTGATGGTGCTTGGAAGAATAGAATAGAATAGAATAGAATAGAATAGAATAGAATAGAATAGAATAGAATAGAATAGAATAGAATTTGAAAGGGACCTTAGAAGTCTTCTAGTCCAACCCCCTGCTCAGGCAGGAAACCCTATACCATTTCAGACAAACGATTGTCCAATCTCTACTTAAAAACCTCCAGTGTTGGAGCCTTCACAACTTCTGGAGGCAAGCTGTTCCACTGGTTAATTGTTCTAACTGTCAGGAAATTTCTCCTTAGTTCTAGGTTACTTCTGTCCTTGATTAGCTTCCATCCATTGCTTCCTATACATTTAAGAAATGTCCATGTGGCAGCAAAACATGCAATGGAGGAAGAATGCCTCCTTAATTCTGGGTTGCCTCTTTCATTAAATGACTGCCACTTAACATTGTCACTTCCATGGAGTAGAATGGGTAAGTTTCATTATTTTTGGTCTGAGAGACAAACTCTGAGCTTCTTTATATTTTTGCCACAGTATTATTTTAAAAAATGTTTTCAGAATAACAGAGTTGGAAATGACCATGGAGGTCTTCTAGTCCAATCCCTTCTTAAAAACCTCCAGTGATGGAGCATCCACAACTTCTAGAGGAAAGTTATTCCACTGATTTGTTTCTTCTAACTGTCAGGAAATGTCTCCTTAGTTCTAGGTTGCTTCTCTCCTTGATTAGTTTCCACCTCTTACTTCTTGTTCTGCCTTCGGTGGTTTGGAAAATAGACTGACCCCCTCTTCTTTGTGGCAGCCTCTCAAATTTTGGAACTCTGCTCTCATGACACTCCTAGTCCTTCTTTTCATTAGACTAGGCATACCCAATTCCTGCAACAGTTCTTCGTATGTTTTAGCCTACAGCCCCCTAATCATCTTTGTTGCTCTTTCCAGAGTCTCAACATCTTTTTTATGATATGGTGACTGAAACTGGATGTGGTATTGTAAGTGTGGTCTTACGTAGGTTTTGAAAATTGATACTAACACTTCACGTGATCTTGATTCTATCCCTCTGTTAAGGCAGCCTAGGACTGTGTTGACTTTAACAGAGGGATGAAATCAAGATCACACGAAGTAGCATAGTCACCTCCATGGAGTAGGATGGGCAAGTCTCATGTTTTGGTTCAAGTGTCAGATCTGTATCGTATGCCCCTCAGCTTCTTTGTATTTTACCATAGTATTATTTAAATTATCTTAAGTTTTGCTTTTTAAAACAAAGAGATGTTATTGAAAGCACATGTAGTGTTCAATCTTTTGAGAACTCACAATTGGAAAACTTTTCAGCTTATGGTGGAACAACCTTGGACTTATGACAAGGAAGTCCACATAATGCTGGTCAGAAAAAAGTTTGTATTCCATTTCTGTAGGATTTGAAATACCCTAGACTAACTACTTTGTCTCATTACTCATTACTTTCTCTCATGTCTCATTAGTATTGGTGAAATCTCCCTTGCCTTGTATCAGCTTTTCCTAATGTAATTCCCATCCCCTCAAGATGAATTAGACTGGAGTTCCCATTATTAGCATCTAAGATGGTCAGAAATAGTGAAAAGCCAGGGAAATAAGAGTAACAGATCAACACATCAAACTTAATTTGTCACAAGAAGATTTTTTTTCACCCAGAGTAGGGGAGAAAAACAACAACTTTTCCCTCACTTTAATGCTGCAACTTGTCCCTTGTAATAAAATTCAGTATTGGAGCTTTTGCTATGAATTTCTGTGTGCAATTCTATGGAAGTGAGAAATAAGAAAGTGTAAAGCTTAGTGCTAAGTGCAGAATTATACATTCTGAGAACTTCACCTCATCTTTTTTTTCTTTTGTCTTTGCTACAGATTTCATGTCCAGAAATCAGCCTAAGGCTCCATGGGCAGCCTTCAGCCACAAATTTTATGCCTTTCCACAGTCTTTTTCCAATTATAAGACTTCAAAACCAGAGGTCTGGGCAGGAAATAGATGACCTAGTTTCCCACAAAATAATGAACTTTGGTTTCCAAGTTAACCCATTCCCACACAAGGCATTGAATCATAGTGGAACTGGACAGGGCGGAGTCATACAGCATCGTACATATTTTATGCAAATGCAAACAAAACCATTTTGACAGCCTTGGTTATCCTGCCTAACACTGCAATGTTAATCCTAGAATAGATTTAACATTTAAACAAATACATATTCCTCAAAGTAAAAAAAAGAAGAACACAACCAATCAAAATGTTTTGTCTTGCTGACACATACTGGGTCACACTCTTGGGATATTGTCCAAATAGCACTAGGGCTAGAAGACGTGAATGATAGCCCTTCAACCCTACATATGTTGGCAGATATTAACCTAACTTAATCAATTTGTAAATAAGAAGATTTGGTCACTGGGTGCTTAATTCCCTTTTGCTGTTACTGAAACAGTGACAAAACAGTAGAGCGGTGTTGCCCATCCATAGCATATTTTACATGTCTGGACGTTAACTTCTAGAATATTCAGCAATGGCTCCACTTGGGAATTCTATACTAAAGACCAATATCTGGAAGTTGCTAAGTTTGGGAAAACTAGGATGTGTCGAATTGTTCAGCTTTCAATTTCCAAACTTTAGGAGTGCACAAAAGTTGTGACATGCCTTGGGGATTGTACGGATATTTTGGTAACTTTAATATAATTTAGATGTGCTTAGAAAGTA
Organism: Pseudonaja textilis; assembly: GCF_049901715.1. Lineage (NCBI taxonomy): Eukaryota > Metazoa > Chordata > Lepidosauria > Squamata > Elapidae > Pseudonaja > Pseudonaja textilis. Next base: position 16,602,945 of record NC_141992.1, on the reverse strand, counting down.
CGTACATACATATCATAACTTTTAAACATTTTGCTTGTTTCATAGGGCAAGCTTGTTCTAGAAATTCCACCAACCCTGATTGGACCATCAGGTTTTGTTAAATTATAACAGCAGCAGTAGTAACAGCAACAATGGCAGGAAATGACAGTATCCCAGTCATCTATGCAATAGAATTTACCCTGGGGAGCAACTGACTGGGTTAGCTGAACCCTGCAAAAACAATGTATTCCAGCCTTAGCCATCCATGGCATAGCCCTGCCTCTCTTGGATCCTTACTGGCCTGCTTTAGCCTTCCCTCCAAAGGGAGTTCATGACGACCAAATTCACAGAAAGGTGCTACTTTTCCCTATCATCTTAAATTTGCTTCATTCACTCTTTTCAGGCATGTCATGGATATGCTGATAAGTGAAAAAGTACTGAAAATTAATGCATTGGCGAAACATTCACAACTGGTTGGACCAGTGGTGAGATTCAATTTTTTTTACTATCGGTTCTGTGGGCATGGTTTGGTGGGTCTGGCAGGGGGAGGACACTGTAAAATTTCCAGTCGGAGGTGGTATTTGCCGGTTCTCTAAACTGCTTAAAATTTCCGCTACCGGTTCTCCAGAACTGGTCAGAACCTGCTGAATACCACCTCTAGGTTGGACCTATCTCTGCTTGTCTCTATGTTTTGTTTTATTTATATATTTATTTTATTTTGTTTGTTTGTCAAGCATGTATGAGAAAACAAGTATAACTATGAACATAACATATAAACATATACATATAAACAGGTATAAGTATATACATAATAAATGAGTACGAATAAATGGATAAATGGGAACAGTAGGACAGGGATGGTAGGCACGCTGGTACGCTTATGCATGGCCCCTTACACACCTCTTAGGAATGGAATGAGATCCACGGTAGATAGTTTACAGTTAAAGTTTTGGGGGTTTGAGGATGTAACAACAGAGTCAGGTAGTGAGTTCCAGATGTTGACCACTCTGTTGCTGAAGTCGTATTTTTTGTAATTGAGTTTGGAACAGTTTACTTTGAGTTTATATCTATTGTTTGCCCGTGTATTATTGCGGTTGAAGCTGAAGCAGTCGTTGACAGGTAGGATGCTGTAACAGACAATTTTGTGTACTAAGTTTAGGTCAGACTGAAGGTGGCATAGTTCTAAGTTGTCTAGGTCCAATATTTCAAGCCGGGTGGCATAAGGTATTCTATTGAGAGTGGAGGAGTGGAGGACTCTTCTCGTGAAATACCTCTGGACTCGCTCAATTTTATCTCTCTCTCTCTCTCTCTCTCTCTCTCTCTCTCCATGCTTTTCAACTTTGGCAACTTGAAGATGGGTGGACTTCAGCTTCCATCATTCCCTGGAGCTGGAGAATTATGAGAGCTGAAGTCCACACATCTTCAACAGTCAAGGTGGAGAATCACTGCTCTAGAATATAAGCATTAAAAATGTTGGGTTGCTTATTTGTTTATTCTCTGCTGTTCGTTTCAGATTCATATTCCCTTGGAAAGAATTAAGGCACCAGCTACTGTTTCAAAGGGAGCTACTGAATGAAAAAGTAACAGCCAACAAAATTTTATCCAAAGCACTGGGGGAAGAACCTGAGCTCTGCCTGGAAGCAATACTCTAGCTCAGACCTTAGATCATTCATGGACTTCCAAACTACATTTCCCAGCATCCCTTATGTATGGGCATGGGGATCCACAATGGGGGATGGGGGTGGTGGTAATGTGTGTCATAATAGCATTGTACAAATAAAACAACGGACCTATTTGCACCAAGGAGTATGGCACAAGTAGGTAGTTTCATCATTTGCATAATACTATTATGCTGCAAGTATGTAATTAAGATGCTCTTGTGGCTTGTAACTGGCTATGCTGGCTAAGACTTCTAGAAATACCAACATCTAAAGGATTAGAGTGCTCCATATCTTTCATCTATCTACCCTTTCAGAATTCTCTGTGCTAATCATAGCCCAGTTCATCCTGACAGAAGACATCATGAAAAAGGGTGGGGATATCTTTGTAATTATATCAAAACATGGGACTATGAGACCAAGCTCATCATTTAGTAAGAGCTGTGGTGGCACAGTGGTTAGAATGCAGTATTGCAGGCTAATTCTGCCAACTGCCAGCAGTTCAATCCTGACCAGCTCAAGGTTGACTTAGCTTTCCATCTTTCTGAGGTCAATAAAATGAGGACCCAGATTGTTGGGGCAATATGCTGATTCTGCAAACCACTCAGAGAGGGCTGTAAAGCACTGTGAAGCAGTATATAACTAACTCTAAGTGTTGTTGCTATTGCTATTTATGAATGTTAATCTATATTAGAAACCTAATTTCCAGGACTACCCCATGAAAATAGAAAGTTACTTACACACATATTACCCTGAGAATGAGAATGATGAAAAAAAAGTTGGGAAATCATTAAAAAAAGGGCATTCCCCTTTGTAATTGCTTTGCTATTTAGTGACTGGATCAGACGTGGTACTCAGCAGGTTCTGACCAGTTCTGGAGAACCAGTAGTGGAAATTTTGAGTAGTTCGGAGAACCAGCAAATACCTGGTGCCACCCCCATCTATCCTCTGTCTCCTGAGTCCCAGCTGATCGGCTGGATCTTCTTTTGTTGCCCTGCCCAGGAGAACGGAGCTAGAAAGCAGGTTAGTGGGGTGGGGAGGGAAGGGAATGCTGCAGTATCCTTCCCCTGCCACGCCCACCAAGTCATACCCACCAAGCCATGCCCCCAGAACTGGTAGTAACCTTTTTTGAATCCCGCTAGTGGGCTGGATGCACTAGTTTTCTCAAAGGACTATATTTAATGGCTCCTGTTACTGTTATTATTCTTTGTATCTTTATGTTTTATTGATTAAATTAAATTGTAATTTCTTAAATTTTGAGTTGTGTAGAAACATTAAGAATGGGGCAGCATTAAGAATGGGGCAGCAGTTTAATAATAATAATGATTTGTTCATAACAATGTGAACACAACTGCCAGAACTGTTAGTGTTGGCCTTCACACCCACTGAGTTCTTCCCCCAAACCTAGGATGTCATAATATATTGGCATAATATTTATGTAGATCTAAGCAATGTGGCCTTCTCAATTGACAGATGGAAATTTTGTTCATCAGCAGATTTTCTAAGTGCTGTTCAAGACTTTTTGGTACACCCAGTGCAGTACACCCAGTGTACTGATAACTACTGGGACCATCATGGCTATTTTGTGCCATAATGTTTCAATTTTGCTTTTAATATTATTTATTATTATCAAAATTTCAGAATATGCAGACTGAATATTGTGTGTTAAGGATTTATTTATGTGGTTTGGAAATCAAAGAGGGCCAATCAGTTCAAAGGGAAAAACAATAATTAACCAATCAAAGAAGCGCAGTTTTAAACAGTAAACAGCTAGTATAACACAGTTCAAGAGTCCCCCCCCCCCAAATTTCTGCTCAAAAACCTGATGGCAGAGAGGCTAGGAGAGTCTTTGCACAAGTCCATCTTGTGAGTCAATCACACCTGTTCTTGAATTGGATGACCTGCTCAGAATGCTTCATACCTTGGTTACCTTGTTTGAATTATTGCAATGGACTCTACATGGGCTGCCCTTGAAGGCCATTCAGAAGCCACAGATGGTCCATGTAACATCTTGATGTCTTGATTACACAGTAATTTGAGGTGCTGATTGTTGCCTACGTGGCCCTTTGTGGCAGAGTTCAGTTATTTACAGGACCATCTCTTTCCAATTATTTATACCTACCTCTCAACATATTCCAGGTTCTATCTATTAAACAGAGTCATTGGGCTGCACTCAGGAGGTATACTTCCTCTATTGCTGGACCTGTCTTATGGTGCTTGATGGCCCCAGATTTACAGGCCTTTTGTAAGGCACTGAATGCTTGGTTTCCTCCTCAGGCTTTGTGACAGGAGTTTAGATGAACCTGTTTTCAGAAGCTTATTTGTGCATCTATATGAGCTGCCTCAGGCTTGGGATGTTCTTAATTTCCGATCGTTTATTTTGTTGCTGTTTTTAGCTCAGTGGTAGATCCCCAAGAGTTGCACGGCAAGTGCATGGCCATTCAGTCAAATCAAATCAATAAGTAAGCTTGAGCAATAGGAAGCATAAAACACACAGAGCATAAAGTTGCCAAGTAACACAGAAGCTAGGCCTCTAATTAGGTGGTGCATGCCAAGTCATCCCTGCTAATATATTATACAATAAATTCTTCTGGTTTATTCTAATATGTAACCTCCTGAGAAATTTTCAATTTATTGTAATTTCCTGTTCTGTTTATTTGAGGAAACTATAATTATCCCATTTAGAACAAATAATGAACTTAATCAGGGTTTGAGAATTTTGCTTACCAAGCTTTGAAGTAATGCTGAAATTTTCTCCAAATAAAATTTGTTTCCAGTTCCAAAGCTTGGGATTTATTGTCTACAGGTCTGCTGCTTGAATTTAGGTTAAAATGTCCATTGTTCACAAGCTGATAAATATGGGTTTTCTGATTCTGACAAAAAAATAATAATCCTGGGATTAATGGAAGATTTTCTTGTTGTTTACTATGTGCCATGACCAGGAGATATGAAATAATTGCCTACGATGACAAAACACAAACAAGCACAGCACACAATGGAAATGTGAATGATCAAATGGTCATGGGGGGAGATCACGTGGTTGGAACATATTATGAACAAAGACATCCTGAAGGCCTTCAAAGTCACCCCAATTCCAGACAAAATGAGAGAAGTGAGGCTGCGGTGGTACAGACATACGGTCAGAGTTGATGTGGAATCCATCACAAGGCAGGCACTTGCACTCAACCCAAATGGCTGGTAGCCCCAAGGATGACTGAAAACAAGATGGATGGATTGCTTGCATGAAGACATGCAAGCTGTATGTGTATGTCCCACCAATGCTGCAGACTGGAAGAAATGGTGAGAGAAAAGCAAAATTGTGGATCCTGTGATGTGGTTGTTGTTGTTAGTTGTGAAGTCGTGTCTGACCCATCGCAATCCCATAGACAACATTCCTCCAGGCCTTCCTGTCCTCTACCATCTTCTGGAGTCCATTTAAGCTCACACCTACTGCTTCAGTGACTCCATCCAGCCACCTCATTCTCTGTCGTCCCCTTCTTCTATTACTCTCAATCTTTCCCAGCATTAGGCTCTTCTCCAGTTAGTCTTTCCTTCTCATTAGGTAGCCAAAGTATTTGAGTTTCATCTTCAGGATTTGACCTTCTGAAGATCACTCAGGGTTGATCTCCTCTAGGAGAAGGAAATGGCAACCCACTCCAGTATCTTTGCTATGAAAACCCCATGGACAGTACCAAAAGGCAAAAATATATGATGCTGGAAGTTGAGCCCCTCAGGTTGGAAGGTGTCCAATATGCTACTGGGGAAGAGCAGAAGGTTAGTACTAGTAGCACCAGAAAGACTGAAGCAACTGGGCCAAAGCTGAAAGGAGGCTTGGCTGTGGATGCATCTGGTGGTGAAAGGAAAAGTCCTGTGATATGACAGGAACACAAAAAAGAAACAGAAAAAAAAAGAAAGAAGGTCTGGTATATGAGTAATTCTATCTGGTGAATTTGATTCATCTAAACATAGATGGAAGTTCCATATACTCAAAAAAAATTTTAAAAATGAAATTGGAGAGGGAAAAGAGACATATATCGCTGCTATGTAAGTTCCAAATTACATTGGGTTTTTAGGCATATATTTTTTAGGCATATATTCAGTAAAAAATGGAAAAGGAGATAACAAAAGAGACAATTTGCCATGGCTGCTGAACTGTAGACCAAGATCTCTGTCAGTTAGTATATAAGAAAAAAAGCATAAACATGCCCTGGTAAAAAATTGTCTTCGCTGTTTCCCTATGATATTCATTCCCAGCTCCTGAGTGGAACAGGCTTAAGTCTTTCAAACCTATACTAACATTGAAGTAATACTCACCCTCTTCTTCCAACACTGGTGCCTCAAGCTATATAAAATCTATTAGGCTATGTCACTCATGACCATTCTGACCTCAGTGACTTGTTTCAGTTATTTTCAGTCACCTCCAGCTCTTCATGACCTCCAGCTCTTCACCAGTTACCTCCAGCACTTCACCAGACTGTACATCGTTGTTTCTTTGCATTTTTATAAGTTCATGTTTGTGTATCATTGAAGATAGGTGGTTTTTTGCCATCATTTTTTCCAAGAATCCAGGTTTTCTAACCTTTTTGCATTATATGCAGAATATTCAAACTTTAACTTTGGTATCATGTTTCCAGTTTGTTCTTCTTGCTGTTGAGGGTACTCTAACTAATTCCCCAGCACCACAGTTCAAAGGCATCATTGTTCCTTGTTCTGCCTTTCTGATGCTGCAGCTTTCACAGCCATGCATTGCAATTAGCAAGACCTTGTCTTTCGCATTTAACAAGGGATTGCTGAAATCCTTCTCACCTCCAGCTATCTGAAGTTGTTAATATTTTGCCCAGCAATTTTAATTCTAATTTCCTTTTCTTCTAGCCCAACATTGCTCACACTATATTCTGCCTGTGAGGCAAGTACATTTAGTGAAGTATACAACCTTGGTGTGCTCCTTTTCCAATTTTGAACCTATTAATGGCCCCATTGTCTTATTTTAATTATTGTCTCCTGGTCAGCAAATAAGGGAGAGTATTTATGAGTTGATGTCATCTGTCATTTGTCTCATTTCATATACCAAGCCAACATTTTCTTATTTTTCCAGATGGTGTTTCACTTTCAACTATAATGTTCCAGTTGCTTATCAATCAGAATAGAGCTGGAAGGGACCTTGGAGATCTAGTCCAGCCCCCTGCTCAAGCAGGAGTCCATATACAATTTGAGACAAATGTCCAGTCTTTTCTTAAAAACTTCCATTGATGAAGCACCCACAACTTCTGAAGGCAAGCTATTCCACTGGTTAATTGTTAAAACTTTCTCTTTAATTCCAGGTTTCCATGTGTTATTTTTTGTCTTGCCCTTTAGTGCTTTGGAAAATGAGTCTGTGGCAGCCCCTCAAATCCTTGAATACTGCTATCATGTCGACCCCTAGTCCTTCTTGTGATGAATAGGAAGTGTTTTTGGGGAGTTGGGATGCTACGTGACAAGGTATATAAGCATAGATATATTTTGTATCAGCTTATGGTGCACCTGTGGTTAGAACATAGATTTGGTCATCATAACATTTTAAAGGACTCAAACCGTGTTCACTTGGTTATTATGAAGGAATTCTTGAGCACTAACTTTAAAATTCTTTGTGAATAATAAAGACTATGCTATTTTTTTATGTACAGTAGATGATCTAGTATTCCTTTGCCATCAAGTGAGTCATTCTAGTTGATGCCATTTTGCTGTTTCTAATCTTAACATTTCTGCTTTGATTACATGAAATTTGCGCTTGTGATTCTGACAAGCAACCTAACAATGCTATACTTTCTTTTTTTAGCTTCAAAATTTGGTTAATATAAGGTATAATAGTTTCCTGCCCTTTGTAGGTTTTGATTTGTATGTATACATATATGCCTATGAGAACTTGGTCTCATTTAGCCTCAGGATCTTCCATCTTCGTTAATGGTTCATGAGTCCGGTGGATTTAATCCATAATTTAGCTGTTTAGCCTCATTCAAATTTTGGCCTCCTCCTTTAATCAATTTCCATCTTGTCTTCCTCTCATTTCAAATGTCCCCCCTGCACACACACACACTTAAAATTGGTACAAAGTTTTTCCCCCCTTAAGCGACAGAGGTAATTGCAAATATTGTGGCATTTCCTTTCTTAATGAATCCCAACTGTTTTTTCCTGAGCAGTATGGAAAGCATCCGTGTTTGATGAGGACATTATGGTTTCTTTTCTGAGGAGTTGCTGCTCTGACAGGAACAGCCTTCCTTTGCTGTGTCTGTAAGCAGCAGACAAGCCACAAACCCAACCCTAGAATGTGTTCTGGCTCCGATTACAGACCCAGACTGGAGAAGCACCCAGCTGTGTCCTCCTGTAAGGTCTTTCTTGTCTTTCAAAGCTTGTTAACATGCTAATACAAAAGGAAGTAGGACTGACTTTCAGGAATTTACTGCTACTTTTAAACTTCAAAGATGAGAAGCACCACGTTGCTCTTTGCTGTATTGGTTCGGTTCCTATTCATTATAGTTGGTCACTGCTGTTAACCAAGTTTTTATTTATTTATTTTATTTATTTGTCAAGCACATATGAGAAAAAAACAAGTATAAGTATGAACATAACAGAAACATATAAGTAGAAACAGGTATAAATATATACATAATAAATGAGTACAAATAAATGGGAACAGTAGGGCAGGGACAGAAGGCACGCTGGTGCACTTATGCACGCCCCCTTACAGACCTCTTAGGAATGGAGTGAGGTCCACAGTAGACAGTTTAAGGTTAAAGTTTGGGGGTTTGAGGATGTAACAACAGGGAAAGAAAGAAAGAAAGAAAGAAAGAAAGAAAGAAAGAAAGGAAGGAAGGAAGGAAGGAAGGAAGGAAGGAAGGAAGGAAGGAAGGAAGGAAGGAAGGAAGGAAGGAATGGATCAGTCTGTAAAGCTTGTCTTCAGGCAGCAGCAGAAAAATGTCTGGTTATCCAAAGCTGGTTATCAAAAGCTCGCAAAACCATTTGGCTAAAATAGCTTGCCCCTTCTAGTCAATAGGCCATCTAATCAAAAATTGATCCCAAGTCAAATGTTTTCTTCCTTTACGAAAAATAGTTTTGATTCTCTCACCTTAGTTTTAGGAAACAGACAAATGTTTATTCAAAATTTCTCAGGAAGGTAGTTTTGAACCAATGTTATGGTTGGAAATGGCAGAAGTAGTTTCCTGCCGAGATTGATATTACACATCTATCTGCTCTGCAGCTTTCCTGTCTGCCCATACATTTCAGTCTAAAAAGGTCCATGGGCAAATGATCCATACACTTTCTTTGAATATAGTTATGGATTGGGATAACTCACTACTTCATCTGCAATTGGCCCCACCTGTCCAGAAGAAGGACAAAGGTAAGCAAAGTTAGAAGCAAGCAAACCACAAGAAGAGAAGCTAAGGGAAGCAAATTGGTGCTTTCTAAGTGTCTGTACAGACTGTGGATGTCCATTTGGAGGAGCATCAGTTGCCTCCCCAAGGTACATCTTTCTGCCTTGATACAAAGTTGAGGTGGATGCTCTACCTTGCAAACATCAGCTTCTATTCTGTTTATTGGAAATGGGGTATCAATGAGCCACAGTGGCACAGTGGTTTGAGTGCAGTACTGTGGGCTACTTCTGCTGACTGCTGGCTGCCTGCAATTTGGCAGTTCAAATCTCACCAGGTTCAAGGTTGACTCAGCCTTCCATCCTTCAGAGGTCATTAAAATGAGGACCCAGATTGTTGGGGGCAATATGCTTAGAGAGGGCTATAAAACACTGTAAAGCAGTATATAAGTTTAAGTGCTATTTCTATTGCTATCACTTCATTTTGCAAAGGCACTTGGAAAGTTCATAATGAGCCCCCCTTTGAAAATGTGAAAAAAAAATTACTATTCTAAAATGCAGAACAGTATGAGTAAAATAGTCTCTAAAAGCACCCATTCTGAAACAGCACCCATAGCATGTTACTACACACTCAATGCAAAGAAAGCACTGGTCAGTTATTCTGAGTTTTCTTCTTGCCTTGAATCAACTGAATATCTCCGGAACAAGATCAGAATCTCCCCAGGATTATTTTTTTCAGAGAAAGATTACTAATGGCATGCAAGCTATCGTTCAGGAATGCTTTTCCACCATTACAGAACAACTCAAGAGGCAACTGGACTTCCTTGTTTTGCTTCTCATTCAAGAAACTGATCCAAGAGTCCATCTACATTAAAACTGAACAGCACTTCCTCAACAAGGGGGAGGGATATATCACCACCAATCTCTTGTTTACCACATAGTCCTTCAGCAGTTCCAAGAAGGTTCCACACCCATTTGTACTATTCAGTTGACCCTGAGGGCACAGATAAATCTCCAGTGGCCTTAACAATTCTCAGCTAATGACTAGATGATTGCAAGGTATATAAATCCTTCCATTCCCCACCATTCAATCAGAACTGAAGAAGTTTCTTAGATGAGAAGCAGAATGTCTTCAAGGAAAAACAAAGTTCAGTTGCCTCATGAAAAAGCATCTTTGGGACAACCATGACCCGGATGGCTGAGAATCTCCATAAACATACAGAACCTCATTGACAGGAGTTTCGATAGGATTCTCACATCCCAGAAATTATCTGACTGGAATTCTGTTTGAACATTGCTGCTTTAGTGAAACAAATGACTATTCGAATAGCCACATTCTATTAAGTCCTCTATTAACATTCCCAAGCTGGAATCTGAAGAATTTGGAAGTGCAGAAATGAAGGCCACCTTGGCCTGCTGAGTTAATTATAGAGAGAGCGGCTATAGCCAATGTGCTGAGTAATAAAAGTGTCAAGTAACAAGCCATCAGAACATTTTCAGAATGACCTCTTGATTGAATGTATGTATCTGTGTGGAAAAACCAACACCCAATCTAACATATTCTTTAGAGCTTAAATTGATTTTCAGCAAAACATTCCCTATTACAAAGGACTTTTTAAAATTATACAGACTTTGTAAAAGCCCCAAAGTTGCATATGGTCAAAATTAAGATGCTTAAAATTACATCAAAACATCAGTGTAATAAATAAAGCAATGTGATGCTGTGGGTAGGACAAAGATGGGTATTAATCCAAGTGGAAGTTTCAGGAAAATGACATTTTTGTCTAATTATGAGAAGTAGAAAAAGAAAGAATAACCCCTTTCAGAGGGATAGCTTCAACATTAGGATGCTACCATTAAGAATGTTACTAGTACAGCTGGTCCATTTTAAAGGTGGTATACCATTCCAGTAACTAAAATTAAAGTAAAACGAAATCAGAAGGAATTCTGGAAAGGTCAGAATTTTGCTAACTTTACTGAATTGCAAACACGATGTTGCAGTAAAAGTACCTGTAAAATCATTCTTTGCAAAGTCCTCTTATGAGCAGCAAAATAGAGCAAGAAAATTCTATAGAAGAATGAAACTGTTAAAGATACAACACTGCAGAGGATGGCATGGCTGGATAATACCTTCATTAGGACTAACAGAATTAACAATAAAGTCTTTGCTTACATTTTCTAGTACTCCAGGTTTCTTCGTAAGGAAGGATACCATAAAAAACAGAAAATAAATTTTAATAATGATAAAATATAAATACAATAGTAAGTAAATACAGCAGTTCTGAAAAAAGACCCAGCGCCCTGCAATCCAGCCCAGCACCCACATGTAGTATAGTATATATTGAGCTGTTAGTTTCCCTTAACTATAAGAAACCCAGCTAAGAAATTATTCCTCCCCACAGTTGCTAGGTGGTATGCATCCAGGGATCTTAATTAGCTACTTGACCTGTGTGACCCCCTACTTACTAACTGTTCTAAAAGCATAAGAACAAAGCATAAGAACGATTGGTATTTGTGGGATTCAGAGTCTAACTTTTTTTTTCAGCACATCATACCGTGTTGCACTTTGGATACTGTATGTATTTCTTTGTAACACCCATTGCTATGGTAAGTATATTCATCTGCATAGGAGCATGTAATGCTGTAGAGGTAACTATGCATACTGTTAATAGTTAGATTTTTATGATGTTTTCATATGTTGGGGTTACACTATGGGTCTATATCAGCAGTTTAATTATACAATTGGGGCAGCAGGTAAAGGATACATAATTCAAACTTTTGAGAGGGCTGATCTTTTATTCTTTAATTCTTTCCAACCCAATGGAATGTTGAAAAGGAATTATGTAAATAGGCTCAAGACACTGTCTAGTCACTAACAAGGCAACATTCTGAAAGCAGGAGAGAATGTGATGGAAATGGAATATTTTTTTCCATTTATTGGAAAAAGCTAATAAATGAAGATAATCCAGACCTCCCATAAATACATATTGTTCTACCTAAGATCTGTATGGAAGAAATAATTGGGCAATGGCTTGGAATATTGGCAATTGCTCCTTTCTGAACTTATTCCTTATTCCTTCCTGGTCATAGATAAGAGCTATTATGCTATTATTATGCTATTAATAAAGGCCTGGAAGAGAGTTAGTTTGGTGTATTGGTTAAAGTATTAGACTAGAAACTATGGAGTTATAGTTCTGCCTTTTACATGAAGCCAGCTTGATGACCTTGGGCCAGTCACTTTCTCTCAGCCCTAAGAAGGAGGCAATGGCAAATCACTCCTGAAAAATCATGCCAAGAAAACTTGTCAAGATATCTTGGAATCCTCGTGGACAATCATTTAAATGTGTGCTGCAGCTGCCAAAAAGCCAGCACAGTTCTAGGCTGCATAAACAGAACAATAGAATCAAGATCACATGAAGTGTTAATACCACTTTATAATGCCTTGGTAAGGACACACTTGGAATACCAGTTTTGGTCACCACAATTTAAGAAAAGACTCTAAAAGGAGTGCAGAGAAGAGCAACAAAGATGATTAGGAGACTGGAGGCTAAAACATAAAGAATGGTTGCTGGAACTGGATATGTCTAGTTTAATGAAAAGAAGGACTAGGGGAGACATGATAGTAGTGTTCTGATATCTCAGGGGCTACCATAAAGAAGAGGGAGTCAAGCTATTCTCCAAAGCACCTGAGGGCAGGACAAGAAGAAATGGGTGGAAACTAATCAAGGAGAGAAGCAACCTAGAACTAAGGAGGAATTTCCTGACTGTTAAAACAATTAATCTGAGGAACAACTTGCCTCCAGAGGTTGTGAATGCCCCAACACTGGAAGATTTTAAGAAGAGATTGGATAACCATTTATCTGAAGTGGTGTAGGGGTTTGGACTAGAAGACCTCCAAGGTCCTTTCCAATTCTATTCTATTCTATTCTATTCTATTCTATTCTATTCTATTCTATTCTATTCTATTCTATTCTATTCTACTCTACTCTACTCTACAACTTATATAGAGAGAAAAGAATCATAAGAGTCATCATTTGTAACATAAATACTTGCCAGTCCGGTATTCAGTTGTGTTTGATAATTGACAATGTAGAAGATTTTTGCATTTGAAGCTTATTAAAATTAACATTACCACCAGAAAAGCATGTTAATTTTTAACTTGAGGAAAAAACTCACATTCAGATTGTGAGCTCAGCATTTCTCGTTCTCATTGAATAAAACAGCAAATTTATTTCATTTTCTTGCAAACATTAATTTCTCAATCATAATTTGATTAATTTGGGTTCTGAACAATAGGTGAAGAAAGGAAGCATAGACAAAACAGAATGAACAAACAAATAATAATATGATAGCATGCATAATCTAAGCTTGCTCTTCACACATTTCTTTTCCTGACAACTTGTTAAAAGTTGGCAAAAGAGGTGCTGTTGAAGGACTCTTGTTATTCGGTGCTAATTAGAGTGAAGTTAAGCATTTTTTTTCTTAAAAAAACCTGAGTGCAGAAGAGCTAGATTTTTGAACCAAATTTTTTTTTTAAAAAAGCATTCCATCTCCCAGCTTGGAAGTTGAAGACTGAGGATATGGAAAAGCAATGGAAACCAGAGACAGTTTGAGGTTCATTTGAGCAGACTCACTCACTCATCAAAAGAGTTTAGAAGAGTATCATTGGGGGGGGGGGGGAGGGCAAGGTGACCTAGTGTTTTAGATGCCAGTTGTTGATTGGAAGGTTGGCAGTTCAAGACCCAAGAACCACATAATGAGGTAAACTCCTATTCTTGCCCCTGCCAACTTAGCAGTTCAAAAGCATGCAAATGCAAGTAGATAGATAGGTACCACTTTGGTGGAAAGATAACATCTTTTTTTTACTACTGGTTCTGTGGGCATGATTTGGTGGGCATGGTGTGGCTTGGTGGGCGTGGCTTGGTGGGCATGGCAGGGGAAGGATACTGTAAATTCTCCATTCCCACCCCACTCCTGGGGGAAGGTTACTGCAAAATCCCATTCCCTCCCCACCCCACTAACCTGCTTTCCAGCTCTGATCTCCTGTGCAGGGCAACAAAAGAAGACCCAGCCGATCAGCTGGGACTCAGGAGGCAGAGAATAGATAGGGGTGGGGCCAGCCAGAGGTGGTATTTGCTAGTTCTCTGAACTACTCAAAATTTCTGCTACCGGTTCTCCAGAACTGGTCAGAACCTGCTGAATACCACCTCTGGAATGGAAGCATTTGTGTACGATGTAAGTAAGTGAACCAGCAGGTGAACCAGAGTGTCTTGTTTGTACCATGAGAAAGGGGGAAACACTCATTTGGATGTAGACTGGAATGAGGTCAACTTTCCAGCAGCCTAGGGGCAGAGTAAGGATGACATCATGTGTTTCTGGTCTCTCCAAATGATAGGTGCACCATCATGAAAGGGTAAGCAGGAAATGTAGATCAGCTGTCAAATCTACAAATGATGCTACATGTTTATGGAACTAGCTGAACAGATAGCCTTAAATGCAAATAATGTTTTATTTCATGTCACAAATTCAGTGCAAGCTCTTCTATTTAATGTTGCATCTCAATATTATGGGGGTACAAAGCAGCTCCATCAGATTGATTCAGATATTTGAGCTGATTTGAAGGCTTGATTTGGAAGATGTCCTAATTTGAATCAAATCACCAGACTACATAATTTGATAGATAAATTTGACAAAGCAGTTCAGTGATAAAATTCAATTGAAATAGTCAATCTGATTTGGAAATTAAACTAAAATTAATTTCCAATTAAACTATGTTGATTTAAACCTTGCAGTCCAAAGTTGTAACCATTGGATGTAATATATAAACCACATACAGCAAAATGAGGGGCAGTTAAACACATGGAACAATGCCTTCTATTGTCTAACTCAACTTACTTTATTATAAAGTGAGATTTGACAGCTGAGCAACCAAAAGAGGCATACTTCTTTCAGGGAAGGTCATAATCACCAGAAGAAGAAACCAATTTGTGGTATCCCATGATATCTATTGCTAAACTTCCAGGCTGTCAGTGAATTGCCTGTGAATTAATGAACCTAATTATTTTTACAATTGACACATGTTCCTTAAAGAATATTGCTCCTTAGTTTAAGGTATGAGAAGAATAAACTCATAAGCACATTTTACAAACCACAAGGTCAAAAGCAAGTTTTCTTGAGTCTACCCAGTAACCAAGCAACATGTATACAGAGCAGTTAATTAGGTCTGGATCCTAGTGACCTTTGATACTCTAAAAGAACCAAAAAAGAGCACCAAGACTGGCCATGTTTCATGGTCAGGGAGTGAAAAGAAATGGTGTCTTTTAGAGGCCAACAAGGTTGACCGACACACTATTACAAGGCCACAGCCACACCACACTGTGGTGTTTTACAATTACAGTGTAGTCCCTTGTTATGTATTTTCCTGAAGCTTTTTTACTGCGTGAGCACATGTCTCCCAAATCATCACAACTGTGAAGTTTTAACAACTTTCAGGCAGTGTAATAACAGTTCATTCCAAAAAGATAATTTTATGAAACATTTGTTGTTTATGTACTTGTTGACTTTCTCTATTTAGATGTTGCTATGTGTGTCTTCTTATTGTTAAAAGAGGGATTATTTACTGAAGATCTTTGGGTTTTTAAGTGTGTTAAAGTTCAACAAGTCTTCTGCTGGCAGCCAACAGTTTATAAAGGAACAGAGAATTCACACTTTTTGAATATTGCAGTCTCGCAGTGTTTTCTCTCTCTTTTTCTCTCAATTCAGCCTATCTCACAGCTTGCAGTTGTGAAGATCAAATAGAGATGCAGGCAGCATCTTGAGTGCCTAGAAAGGCAGGATATAAAGGTAATAATAGCAATAGCGCTTAGACTTATATACCACTTCATAGTGCTTTACAGCCCTCTCTAAGCGGTTTTTAGAGTCAGCCTATTGCCCCCAACAATTTGGGCCCTCATGTTATTGACCATGGAAGGATGGAAGGCTGAATCAACCTTGAGCCTGGTGAGATTTGAACTGCCAAATTGCAATCAGCTGGCAGTCAGCAGAAGTGGCCCTCAGTACTGCACTCTAACCACTGCACCACCACAGCTCATAATAAATAGACAAATTGGGTAGTCCTCTACTTGCGACTACAATTGAGCCTAAAATTTGTGTTGCTAAGCGAGACACTTGTTAAGTGAGTTTTGCTCCATTTTATGACTTTTCTGGCCACATTTGTTAAGTGGATCACTGCAGTTATAAAATTAACAATGTGGTTGTTAAGTGAATCTGATTTTCACATTGATTTTGCTTGTCAGAAGGTTGCAAAAGGGGATCATATGACCACAGAGACATTGCTACCATCATAAATAGGAGTCAATTGCTAAGCGTCTGAATTGTGATCACATGACCATGGGAATGCAACAATGGTCATAAGTGTGAAAAATGGTCATAAGTCACTTTTTTCAGTGACATTGAAACTTTGAATGGTCATTAAATGAACTGTGGTAAGTCAAGGACTACCTGTAAATCAACTACTGTTCTTTCAGGCTATGCTGTTTCCTTCTCCTCCTCCTCCTCCTCCTCCCCCTCATCGTCCTGTAGATAATGTGTAAATCTCCTCTGTCTCCCTCAATTTCTAGCTTCTAAACCATAGGTGTCAAACTCGATTGCATCATGTGATGTATTGCAACATTTTTTGCCTATGTGGAGGTGGGGTGGGCATGGCCTGCGCATAACACATCTGCCCCACAGGCCACCAGTTCGACAGGCCTGCTTAAACTATAAGGAGCCATTGAGGTTGAAACAAAACAAGTTTCCCTTTTGATATATTTGGCACTGGAAAGTTGGCATGCTTGGTTTTGCTCTCTTCCTCTTGCAAGCTGTATGTTAACTATAGTTTATATGCAATACATCCCAAAGCAACATGATCTTCAACTCCATAAGGAGAGTGCCTGAAGATAATTCTGCTCACTTACACTTCAGTTTTCTGTTTATGGGGTTTCTTATTGTTGTAATTATAACCTTTAATAAAAGTGTTGTTGAAAAAGGGAATTCCTTTTCTTTAAAATATTTTTTTTAAAAAAACAAACATACACATACAAAACATATAAACATAAATCCATCTTCCATTTTATATACATACAGTGTGACAGTTGGTTACGTATCTTTTGTGCGATCCTTTTGTAGTCATTTACTCACAATTTATATCAGTCTTCACATTGTCAAACTAACATATGCTTATATATTTATCAGTTATTAATCATCAATGACAAAACTATTTATTCCATCATTTTTTACGAGATGTTCCAAGTTTTGTCTTGAAATTTGTGTTATACTTTCAACCAGTGGTTATATATATCTATATTATGTTTTATATCAATCTATTAAATTTCTATCACAAAATTATCTAGTCTATTACATTACCATGCCTTTTTATCCAACCATTGATAAAACAAATCCCATATCATATAAAATTGCTTGTCTTCTTGTTCTCTAATTTCAAATGTCAGTTTACTGTTAAAACATTTACAATCAAATATTTCAGTTCTTTATTGTATATGTCTGGTATGACTCCCAATAAAAAGATCTCTGGTTTAAAGTCTATATGTTGTTTGATCATTTTTTCTAAGCATGTGTGGATTTTAGTCCAATGTTTCTTTGCATCTGAACATGTCCACCACATATGGTAATATGAACCAGGTATCTGATGACATTTCCAGCATTTATCCAATTTGTTCTTAAACATTCTCACAAGTCTCGTTGGGGTAGGTGCCACCTGTAAAACATCTTATACAAATTTTCTTTATATGCAGTTGACATTGTCATTTTATAATTTTGAGACCACAATTTTTGCCATTTTTCTAAATCAATCCCATATCAAAAAACTTTCCCCCAAGCAATCATCGTTTCTTTAACTTGTTCCTCCTCCAATTTAAATTCTAATAGATATCCATAAAGTTTTTTAATTACCTTTTCATCAGTACCCATGAAAGTTTTATCTAAATCAGTCAACTTATCATAGATACCTTCTATTTTAACATCTTTATCAAATCTAGATTGTATTTGCAAATATGAAAACCAATTCATTTTTACACCTTGTTCTTCCAATGCTTGCATAGATTTAAGTTCACCCTTTTCATTCAATATCTCCCCATATCTAACTGTTTGTTCCTTTTTATATATTATTGGATAAGAAAAAGCTTCAATAGTTGATATCCATGTTGGAATTTTAAAGTAATATTGTCTTTTTATCTTTTCCCAGTTCAAAAACAATGCCTCACGAATGTAATGTCTTCTGAAATACCCCTGCGTTTTAGTTCCCTTATACCAGAGAAAGGCATGCCATCCCAGCAGCAAGTCATGACCTTCTAAAGTAAATAATCTACTGTTCCTTAGTGTTATCCATTCCTTTACCCACATCAAACTTGTTGCCTGGTAATATAGCTCCCAATTAGGCAAGGCAAACCCTCCTCTTATTCTTGCATCTTGTAACAGTTTTAATTTTATTCTTGCTTTTTTACCCTGCCAAATATATTTCAACACAATTCTATTTAAATCTTCGAAAAACTCTTTCCCTAATCGAATAGGAATTGTCTGGAATAAATATAAAACTATAGGCAATATATTCATCTTAATTGTGAATATTCTCCCAATCAATGATAGTTGCGGTTTTTCCCATTTCATCAAATCTGTCGCAATCTGCTGTTTGAGTTTTACATAGTTATCTTCCTTCAGGGTACTATATCTTGGTGTAATATGAATCCCTAAATATTTAACCTTGTTCGTGACCTGTATTTTTAAAGTTTCTTCCAACTCTTTCTTTTCTCTTGTTAACATATTCTTTATTAATATCTTTGTTTTGTCTTTGTTTATTCTCAAACCTGCTACTTTTCCATGTTCTTTTATTTTTTCTATTAATTTGGGTGCTGTTTCCAATGGGTCTTCTAATATAAATACCAGATCATCTGCAAAAGCTTGCAATTTATACTCCTCCTTTTTAATTTTCATTCCTTTTATTTCTTTTTCTTCTCTGATATTCCTGTTCAACACTTCCAGTGTTAACACAAACAGCAGAGGCGACATTGGACAGCTTTGCCTTGTCCCTTTTCTTGTATCTATGGATTCTGTTAATTCTCCATTCACCATCACCTTTGCAGTTTGTTCATGATATATTGTTTCAATGGCTTGAATAAATTTCTTACCAAAGCCCATTTGTATCAATTGCAGTAAAATAAATTGCCAACTCACATTATCAAAGGTTTTTTGAGCATCTAGAAACATCAAGGCCATTTACTTCTCAGGGTGTGCTTCATAATATTCCAAAATGATTCTCACATTGTCTTTGATTTGTCTCTTTGACAGAAATCCATTTTGATCAGTATGTATAAAATTATTTAAGTATCTTTTTAGTCTTTTTGCCAAAATTGAAGCAAAGATTTTATAGTCTGAGTTCAATAAAGATATATGTCTATAATTTTTAGCTTGCTGCAGGTCTGTACCTTCCTTCGGTATAAGTGTAATGTACGCTTCTGACCATGTTTTTGGTATTCTTTTCTTTAACATAACTTCATTCATAACTTCTAAGAGATGAAAATTCAATATTTCCTGAAAAGTCTTGTAGAATTCCGTTGGCAAACAGAAAGCACTGGACCTGGTGCTTTCCTAGCATTCTGTTTTTTTAAGGCTTCTGTTAATTCCATCATTGTTATACTTCCTTCTAACATTGTTTCAATGTTTTTGGGTATCTGAAGTAGGTTCGCTTTCTGAAGATGTTGTTTAGCTTTTTCTTCTTGAATATTCTATTGAAAGTACAGTTTTCCATAGTAGCCTTGTATATTTTTTTTCTTCTCCTCATTTCCATAGCAAACCTGTCCTTCTTTATTTATCAGTTGACTAATTCTTCTTGCTTCTCTTTCCTTTCTCAGTTTATAAGCTAGCCATCTGCTTGGTTTATTTGCATCTTCAAAGTAATTCTGTTTAGCATTTTTAATTTTTTGGGCTAATTCCTCTTTTTCCATTAATCCCATTTTATGTTTAATTATATCTATTTTATTTTTAATGTCTTTTTTTGTGGGGACATCTGTAAATCTTTTTCCAGTCTTTTATAGTCATCCTCTAATGTCTTGAATGTCTTTTTCTGTTTTATATTTTCTTCTCCTAGTATAATCTATTATCAAGCCTCTTGTACAGGCCTTCATCGTATCCCAGAGATTCTGTAAAGATGTATCCTCTTTTCTATTTTCTTTGAAGAAGAAGACAAGTTCTTTCTCTATTTTCTGTTTAAAGTCTTTTCCTTTCAATTTCCTATTATTTAAAGTCCATCTAGATCTTCTCTTGTGTCCTTTCCAAATAACTGATACTGGATTATGATCTGCCCAAGTGCTTGTTTCTATTTCAATCTGTCATACATTAGTCAATAATTCTGCTGACATCCATATCATATCTATTCTAGACCAGGTTGTGTGTCTGTTTGAATAAAAAGTATATTGCTTACTTTCCGCATTTCTCTCTCTCCATGCGTCTTTTAAATTAAATTCTTCTGTTATTCAAAGGAAGGATTTTGGTAGTATCCTTCTAACTTTCTTTGTTGTTTTCTGTATTTTATAGTCCAACTGGTCATTAATTATTCCATTGAAATTTCCCATCATGCAAATATTAATGTAGTCCAATTCAATTATTTTTGTATGTAATTTCCTATAGAATTCTTCATTAAGGGCATAAATTGCAATTAAAAGTGTTTTAGCGCTGTTATCTGTTATTTCCACCATCAAAATCCTTCCATCATCATCTGTATAAATTAGTTCTGCCAAAATACTTTCTTTAATATATAATACCATATCTCTTTTTTAAGATTTTGCCAGTGATGTAAATAATTTCCCTAACTTTCCTTGTTTTAGTATATATTCATGTTGCTTTTTAATATGTACCTCTTGTAAGCAGATTATATCAAATTTTAATTTATCTAATTTGTGAAATACTTTCCTTCTTTTAACAGCCAAATTAAGTCCATTTATGTTAATCAAAATCAATTTTCGTTCATCCATATTAAGCTTTATGAGGGTTTTATTGCTCTAGTAGATCTCAATTCTCATTGTTCTCTGGGTTCACCACCTACCTCACCTTCTTCTTTTTCTTTTTCAATTACTGCTATATACTCCTCTTGGAATTCAGTTAGTGACTCTTCCTTTCTTCTTCCTCCTTTTCTCTAAAGTATTCTAAGTAGAATAACTCAGCTTTTCCAACTGTGTCAATTCTGTGTCTTTGTTCCTGCCAAGTGAACAAAAGGCCTCCTGGCATCAGCCATCTCTAGTTTACTCCTCTTTTAAGTAGTTCTTTAGTCAAGAATAAATATTATCTTCTCATCTCTCTTACTCTTCTTGGTATCTGTTTCGACACCACAATTTCTTTATCTTTATATTTTAGTGTTTTCTCTCTCGCCATTTGGAGTATCTGAGTCTTAATAATCTTCTTAGTAAATCTAATGTGAACTTCTCTTGGTAATCTATTCCTCATTGCATATCTTGTGTAGATACGAAACACTTCATCCATCCCATCCATCATCTTTTCTTTAGTTATTTCCAGTGCTTCTGCCAATATTTCTGCCATTATTTCAGAAAGGTTTTCACCTTTCCCTTCTTCTATATTTTGAAATCTTAAATAAAATTCTGATTTATCTATTTCCCATCCTAATGATTCACTCCTGCTCTTCTCGACATTGCTCAAATGAATACCAATATTTCCAATTTTCTTATCTCTTTGTATATCTTCTTCAATTTTTTGAATCTTTCTTCATATTTCATCATCATCTGTTGGATATTTTCAACTTTTTCATCTGACTTTTCAATTTTTTGTTCAATTTTCTGAATTCCTTCTATAATCACCTGTAGTGTCACTTCCTTCTCTTTCTCTTTTTCCTGTTGTAATATTGTCTGTATAGATCATTGTCCTCCAGATGATGATGAGGTTGGTATCAAAGAAGCTGGGGTTGTTGTCTTTCTACTAATCTTGTAGTGCTTATCTGTAGAGAAAGAGAGAGAGAGAAGAGAAAAAAAAAGAGGGAAAAAAAAAGAAAAAAAGAAGGCAAACAATTGCCACTCCAAAGGAAACAAGGAAAAAGAAAATCTTCAGGCACTTGTATACCTTAATCCAATTAGTTGCAGTGGTAGATGTGAAAAATAAAAAATAAAAAGGGAAAAAAGAAAAAAATTCTATATGTTCCTCTTAATAAACAAAAAGAAAACCAAAATAAAAAATTTACATTCTAGTTCCGGTTTAAAAAATTAAAATCCAATTTAAGAGGGGGAAAAAAAGGCCCAACTGGGGGAGGGGTAGAAAGGGAGGCAAGAGGTAAAAAGCAATTCTAATATAAAACAAGCCTCTGCCGCTAAATATCCAAGGCTCTTTGATAAATCAGCTCAGAATTTTTCAAGGTTGCTTCAATCTTCTTTCAACTTCAGCTCCAGACTCCAGCTATCTTTTTACAAATTAGCACCTGAATAAACAAACCGCCATGCTCATCTCTATCTTTTCCAAAACAAAGCTTGGAGTCCTTGACTATAACATAAGCTCATAGGGAAAAAACAGAAAGAATGTATCCAAACCTCTGGGCAGCAGTGCTACTTATTTTCCTTTACTTTCACTTCCCTCGCCTCAATCTACAACCAGGAACTGGAAAAAAAAGTAAAATCTTTTCCCTTTTTTTAAAAAAAGGAGAAAAATAAATCTTAACCAAGCAGAAGAATCCTAATCAAAAAGAGAGAGTGAAATACAAACAAAAATAAAAAGATTAAAAAGTACCAGTCCAGCTTAAAGTTAAACAGCTTTGTGAAATTCAAAGTTACAATAAAAAGGGAAAAAAGAAAAAAAAACTTTCACTTTAATAGTTAATCACGCCGCTTAAATTCTTTTCTCTTCACTTTTAGTCCACTTTCATTTTTTTAGGGTGTTCTCTCCAAAAAATAATGAGTAAAAGTTCATCTCACCAAACGGACACACTTTCTTTCCGATCTCTTCCGTTCTGGAGCTGTCCCAGCTTCAGCAGCTTGGAAGGCTGCCTCTCTGCTGCCGACAAAAAGGGCTTTTCCTGGATCAACCAGGGACTTTGCAATGTCCCTGGGATCAGCAGGACATGCACTTATCGATCACCATCTCTATGGAACGGTTTAGGTCCGTCAGGACAATCCAGCGGCTGGGATATCAGTGGTGATCTTGGAGAATCAAGATCGCCCGTCGTACCACCGCGACACCAGCTCCGTCCTCCCACCTCCTAAGGATGGTGATCATAACATCTCTAACAGTAATTGTTTGGGTTGTTCATAAGTTATATGGCTTTATATGACATATAGGGCATTTCAGGGGTGGGATTCAAATTGTTTAACAACCGGTTCTGTAGGCGTGGCTTAGTTGGTGGGCATGGTTTGGTTGTCATGTGACTGGCTGGGTATGGCCAACTCAACATCGCTCACATTGAGGCACGCATCTCCTCGCTCGGCCTCTCATGACTGTGGGGATGCTGTAACAGTCGTAAGTGTGAAAAATGGTCATAAGTCACTTTTTTTCCATTCCATTATAACTTTGAATAGTCACTCCACACAAGCAAAGTACTAGCAAAGGAGGGGAAAAAACTCCAGAGACGTTCCTGAGACAGGAAGTCTAGTCCTGCCGAGAATGTAATAAGGGTTAACGGAGAGCCAGTTTCTGTAAGCAACACCAGAATGTTTCCTTCCTGCCTTCCTTACAGGATTAGGCCAGTAATTTCTTCTAACAACTCGTTCTCCGAACTGCTTAGAATGTTAACAACAGGTTCTAGAGAATAGGTGCGAACCTGTAGAATCCCACCCCTGGGGTGTTTATAGAAACACAAAACGGGAGAGTGCCTTAAGCAGAGGAGAAGGTTGCTTGCCTTCATCCTTCCGCTTCTGAAAGGACATCCTATATTTGTCCCTGGCTGACAGTGACTTTGGGTGGGCAGGCCTTCTGCTGGGCCAGCACAGTCACTAGACAGATTGGACCAAGGGGTAGACTGGATAACAGAATAACAATACCATTTCAGACAAATGGTTGTCCAATCTCTTCTTGAAAACTTGCAGTGTTGGGGCATTCACAACTTCTAGAAGCAAGTTGTTTCACTGATTAATTGTTCTAACTGTCCGTTAATTTCTCCTTAGTTCTAGGTTGCTTCTCTCCTTGATTAGTTTCCATCCATTCCTTCTTATTCTGCCTTCTGGTGCTTTGAAGAATACCTTGACTCTCTCTCTGTGGCAGCCCCTGAGATATTGGAACACTGCTGTCATGTCACCCCTAATTCTTCTGTTTCTGGATTGGCCCTGGATTGGACTAAGGGATAGACTGGTATACAGGACTTGACTACAGGGTTGTGCTGGTCTTTGACAGTCAATAAATATTTTAGATTTGATTTGGTTACTATGGGTGTGCCATCTTGCATATATAACATTAATATCTCCTATCTCTAGTTGAGATATTTTCATTCTGTTTACATGTTCTACATTTGTAAGCAGTTTCAAGTCAATGAGGCATACGAGTATAATATAATTAATGAAAGGATAAATAAATAAGAATGAATAAAGAGAACCAATCTGAGACTGTGGAGATGTGAGGAGGAGGAGGCTGGAATTCCGACACACACATTTTTAAATCAGCCCAAGTTTTAATAAAGAGAACCCTTATCTCAGATGAGTCCATAGCTTCAAGCTTGAGTGGACACAGAGTGGGTTTTATAAAAACCATCCAGGCTGGGGAAACAAGGACTGGCTTAAACCAAAGGCCAGATGCTTTCCTTCAAAACCAGAACTCCTATTGAAACTATCAAATGCTCAATGTGTTTTGGATAAACTTTTCTTAGGGGTAAAAAATATAAGTGGGTAGAATATTACAATGGGGTATCATGATCGCTACCTCAGGCAATGAAGGGAGCAGATGAAAGGGAAGGATAAAAGAAAGATGAGAGAAGAAAAATAAAGAAAAGACATGTCTTCAGTTTGTATTTCATGTAAACTTAGACCTGAGTGCAGTTATACAATCAGCTTGCATTCTTCTGAATTCCACATCATAGTATTGCTGATCTACAGAAATGAATATAAAATACTCTGTAAGGGCAATTGGGTGGAAAAATGCATTTATTGAGCAAACATTACAGAAGAAAATCCCTGTTTCAAATACTAATAGTACTTAAAATGCATTTTAAGTGCAGTAGAAAACAGGAGAACAAAACTAAAATTGTCATTTTCATGCAATATTTTTTCATCTTCTTGGAAACAGATATAGAAACCGGATGAAATAAACTTACCTGTTTCTCAAGAGAAACCACAAGCCACTTGATTTCCCATTTTGTAAATGAAATCAAAAGTGTAAAGGAGAAATGGCCAGATTACATCTCAGTAAGCAATATTTGCAAATTACTGTCAAATACTGTCAGTATTAGCAAATCATTGTCAGAACCAGAAGCTGATCTGTGTAACTGTATTTTTAATTATTTTATATTAGTTTATAATTTCAATCTTAAAACTTTATAGTGCAGTGCTATTTTATTACATCTAGAGTCTTTCAAGCATTGAGGCATAGATACATAGATAAAATAAAATGGTGGAGGTGTTTAGATGTTAAAACTCCCTGGCTCGCCAATAGATGATCCATATCTTTATCAGCTGTCTGATTAGTTGAAATTCAACAGGTGCATCATTTTCCCCGACATTCAGTACTAGGCTGCTTCCATCTCTTGTGTGACAAGGCACAGATCCTGTGTTAGGAAGGGGAGGGGGAGAATCCTGGCAGATTTACAGGATGCTATACATGTTCGAGGCTTGCAAAAGGATGACAGAATAGCAGTTGCTTGTCCAGGCAGCAAGAGATTTGGCTGAGAACTGAAAGGTAGAAGGTTGTTTAACAGAGCCTCCATTGTGCAACTGCTGTCCAAGATATTGTGCAATACACTGCATAATGATGACAACTGGCCAGTTGTAGCTTCCATAATAAGCTTTGCAGGTTGAGTCTCTTGTGCAATTATATCACACATTCTATAATCCTCTCCATTGGTAGTGCCCTGCCATGCATATAAATTTCTATTGACTCAGAATAATTGGTTAGGGTGTGTTTTTTTTTTCTTCCTCCTACTGGGTTTAATCAATTTGATCAGGGCTACACTCATTTTCCTTCCCCTCCCCATTGGATTTCCTTTTTTTTCTTTCCATGTGATACAGATGAAGTGGGAAGGGGGAACCTTTTGAGAAGTTGGTGGCACAGAATTAAGCTTAATTTTGCGTTCAGTTCCTTGAAGAATAAAATGCAATAGGGTGAATGCCATCTCCAGTTTTGAGATGGAGGGTTGAAAAAGGGGAGGAAACATAAGATTTAGAAAGCAAAGTTAGGGATATTTGTTTTCTCAATGAACATTTTTATCATTCTTTCTAGTCTTATCAACTGTAAGTGTTACTGCTCCCAATCTCTAGCAAGCATTCCTATGAATCAGTCCCTTCAAACATGATCTAATTTTCATAAACATGTAAATGAGTTCATAAGATTGTTGTACTTCAGTGTACACATGAAGAACCTTGAACATTATGTGCTTATATAATTTAATTGTTTGGTATTTTATATAATTATATAAAGTTTGGTTAACTTTTAAATTACAACTAGGGTTGGGGTACATATAAAATAAAATTGCATATACATTCTTTCCATAGCAGGTAGAATACTTTTAAAGCAGAAGTGGCATGTTTATTTACACCTAATTGCACTTATTGTATGTTTTTGTACAATAACAACAGTGCATGTCATGCTACAGGATAAGTAAAGAAATCATATAACAATCAAATATTGCATTGAGCATCTGGATACATCACTACCATGGTTTAAACTAATATAATTCCTGCAACTATATTAGTTTAAGCCACATTCCTTATGAAATTATAATTCCTTATATTATGAAAACAACTCTGTTCATAAAGGTCTTGTTGGACTCTTTAGATATTGTCAATATGATTTTGGGACAGTACAACCATCATAAATACATGCCAGCTGTCGCATACTGAAATTTTGATCACACGATTATGGGGATGCTGTGGTAAGTGTGCAAAAGCAAGTCATGTCACTTTTTCAACAATTCTATTGTAACAGTCACTAAACAAAAGGTTGTAAGTCGAGGACTCCCTTTAGGTTAATGATCAAAGGTAATTGTCCCACCTGAGGGCAGGACAAGAAGCAATGGATGGAAATTAATCAAGGAGAGAAGCAACCTAGAACTTTCCTGACATTTAGAACAACTTGCCTATAGAAGTTGTGAGTGCTCCAACACCCACAACTTTAAGAAGAGGTTAAACAACCATTTGTTTGAAATGGAATAGGGTTTCCTACCTGAGCAGGGGGTTGGACTACAAGACCTCTAAGGTCCCTTCCAAGTCTGTTATTCTACCTTACCCTACCCTACCCTACCCTACCCTACTCTACTTTATTAAATGAGTGAAATCAAGATAAACAGATATGTTAGAGGTTGGGTCATTGTTTGTCATACATGGTGATGTACAACTAAAGAGCTCATTACAGTTACAATCACACTTGAGACTGTTTAAATGACAAACATGCTTAGAATAAATATATGCTTTGTCTACGTGTGTGAGAGTACATGTAAAGGAAAAAGGTCAGTCTCCATGCTTTTTGTTCGAACTTTGTTTACATGCAGAGAAGCTGTGTATTTTGTGGCTTTTAGCAGATGTTCATCAGTTAATTGGGGAGCTTACTACTAGTGTCCAACTGCAAGCCTCTTCCTACATACCTCCATCTGTTGGTCTTGAGAGTGAAGGCCAACCCTTCTCTTCGATTCATTGTCACGTAAACAAACTTGCTGAACAGAGCAAAAATAAAAATAAAAATAAATCAGCACCCAAGTTGTTCCAAATCACAAGATCCAGCCTTCAGCTACTTAGCCAGCCAGTCTTGAAATTTAATAAAGGGGCTCTTACTTCCAGACAACCTGTCTCACTGGGGTGGCTTCTTCCTATGTTGGCTAGGTAAAAAACAATATTCTATAAAATGCAAAATGAAAATAAGTCTCCATGCAGAAGCTACTCTGAAGTGAGTAGAACATGTTTCCAAGAAGATTTACAGCAGATTTTTAATGAAGCTACAAATGCTGACACATAACTTGACAGTGGGTAAAGTGATTTATTGCTTTTTAAAAGGTGTTATTAGGCAGTCCAATCAGAAAGAGAGGGAGAGAAGAAATCCAACTCTGTGGATCAAGATAGCAAGATAAAATATATAAATTCACAAACAGAAACAGAGAGAAGCCACGGCAATACATCTAGGAATCTCCAAGAGACATATACATTGACTAAATGTATGTAAGTGAAAAAGGGAATATGTAAAAGCCATTGCCTGATTCAATTTATTGTTTAAAGAGAACGAAGAGGTTAGAAAAGTGGCTGATTTCCCACTCAGCTGACTTTATGCCCAAAGGAGAACTAGAACTCATAACCTCTGTTTCTAGCCCAGTGCCTTAACCACTATACCAAACCTGCTATTTTGATTACGCCTACAGACACACAGAGAGAAAGCATTATATATATATATTACAATCTATATTTTATGTTGTATATCATATTTTACAGTATATCAGATACAACTGTGATGTTGATATTCTAGAAAAAAAATGCAGAGAAGAGCAACCAAGATGATTAGGGGATTGGAGATTAAAACATATGAAGAACGGTTACACGAACTGGGCTTGGCTAGTCTAGTGAAGAGAAGGACCAAGGGAGACATGATAGCAGTGTTCCGATATTTGAGGCGCTGCCACAAAGAGGAAGGGGTCAGACAAGGAAGGCCAGACAAGGAATGATGGATGGAAACTGATCAAGGAGAGATTCAACCCAGAAATAAGGAGAAATTTTCTGAGAGTGAGAGCAATCAACCAATGGAACAGCTTTCCTTCAGAAGTTGTGGGAGGTTCTTGATTCAAGAAGAGACTGGACTGACATCTATCAGAAATGGTGTAGGGTCTCCTGCTTGGGCAGGGAGTTGGACTAGATGACCTACAAGGTCCCTTCCAGCTCTGTTAAATGGACTCCGGGGGGTGGTAGAGGACAGAAAAGCCTGGAGAAACATTATCCATGGGATCGCAATGGGTCAGGAACAACTTTGCAACTAACAACAACAAGATTGCTGCCATCTAGGGTCATCCTAAGACTTACAAATCTTATATTTTTTCAGATTGCTGAATAGCTGACCTTCGATTTAGTATTCAACTTCTTAACTCAGTTGAAAACATTTGGATCCACAGATCAACATACTGAATAGATTATAGTAAATGCCACATCTTCTTTATGTCCTGAAAGGTCTTAACTATCTTAGAAACCAGCAAGAAAAAAAGGGCTTCAAATTTCATGAATTCTGGAAATTTGCGAATATCCAAAATTTAACCTCAGCTTTGTCCAACTTGCCCACCTTTGATAGTTTAAACCAGGGGTCATCAAACTTGGCAAGTTTAAGACTTGTGGACTTCAACTCCAAGACTCTCCAACTCCTGAGCTAACATGACTTGAGGAGGAATTCTGGGAGTTGAAGTCCACAAGTCTTAAAATTGTCAAGTTCGTTGACCCCTGGTTTAAACTAACTCTCAAAATCACCAGCCAGAATTTCTAATTATGATGCTGGCTGGAAATTCAAGTAAATTTGGCTGTGCATCAAGCTGGAGAAACGTAAATTAACTATAGTTTAGCTGATCCACTGTTTGGGGATGAAAGTTTCTACCTGGTTCAAAAATGGTTCAGGTGGAAAATTGCACGATGTATTTCTTCACATTTATAGTTGAATTACTACTGAAATTTATAATTGTGTGTGTTATGAATGTTGCCTTCCTTTATACTTGCAATTCTGAAACTAGACTGCTGTCACAGACTAAGCTCAATTTAGCTTAAACAATGTAAAAAAAAAAAAGCAATACAGTCAGACGCCTCATGTAATAATTTAGCTCCAATTAAGCAGAGTGATTATTCTGAGACATCTTGTGATCCCTCTGCAAATATAGAGTAAATATAGAGATGAAGCACAGAACAATTTATATCCATAAAACTGCAAGAACCATATAATTAAAGGGTTTTGGTTTTGGCTAATATCTATGCTATACATTCCACCTGAACAATTAAAATATTTTGGCACTGCCATGTTTTTAAAAAAACCATGACATCAGAGTTTTGGATATTGTTTCTTAAATCTGAAATGTTAAACCTAATCCTTTATTTTTGTAAAGGATTTCTTTACAAAAGTATTTTGAGCTCTTATGTTTAAGCACAAACCTGGAAAAATGGCACCATCAAGAACTCTAAGCTTGCACCAATTCTGGAGTCTGCAAAATGAGATTTAGAATTACATATACCAGGTGTTTTCCCAAAAATAAGACCGGGTCTTAGTTTCTTTTGTGTCCCAAAATAAGCACTAGGGCTTATTTTTGGGGGTGTCTTATTTTTTTCCATGTAGAGGAGGCCCACTTCTTCTGCTTGCTCATGGCAGGGCAGGAGGCCACATGGCATGCCAGTGCCATTTCCACGAGGCAGGGGAGGATGGAACTGACCCATGTGCCTCATACCAGCTTACTTCAGGGCCCCCACAGCTAGGCCACCCATGCCCTGACACCTGCCTTGCCTCATGGTGGCAGCTCTAGCAAACCCAATTCAGCAGGACCCTACATGGCCTCCAGCCCATTTCTTTTGCTTTCTCACAGCCATAATGGAGCAGGATGCTAAGTGATACACCAGTGCCACAGCCACAAGGCAAGGCAAGGGGTGGACCTGCCCCATGTGCCCTGCACTGGCTTACCTCAAGGACCCTGCAGCCAGCCCATCCTTGCCCTGACCTGCCTCATCTCGTGGCTGGGGCACCAACACACCACTCAGCCTCCTGTTCCGTTGCGGGTATGAGCAATTAGAAGTGGGCTGGCAGCCACGTGGGCTCCTGCTGCACGTGACTGCTGGTGCTGCCACTATGAGACAAATGTCAGGGCATGGGTGGCCTGGCTGCAAGGGTCCTGAGGTAAACTGGTGTGAGGTACATAGGCAACTCTGCCTCATGGCCTTGGCACTATGAGCAACCAATCAGAATTACTTAAGTGGCTTTTGGGTAGGGCTTATTTTTTGGGGGGGAGGGTAAGACTTATATTAGGTGCATGTATAAAACAGGCTAAATCTTATTTCTGAGGAAATGGTATTATTCCTGCTCTCTAAAGAAGTTAAATTATTGATCACTGTGTCTTTTAGTAATACATTCCACTTTCTTTTTCAACTGTTTAAATTTTATTTCTTTCTTGGATCTTTTGGCTTAAACCTTTAATCCTCACCCCATATGAAACAAAGCCTAGCCTACATGCAATTACATTGACTCAGTTTAATCCTTCACAATATTCATTTCTCCCATCTCCTTTCTATTTCTCATACTGTCAAAGTTTAGATTTAAGCTCCTTGAGGCAGGAAGTTTTTCTGTTGTTTTTAGTTTCTCTTGAATTATATTTCTGTTACTCTGCAAAATTGCTATCTATAACACCGTGTTTCAGCAAAATAAGTGCATGCAAATTAAGAAGGGGGAAAAAATCCATTTTGCTAACAATTCTGCCAGTTGGTAGATTACATTCTGAACCTGGAGATAAAAAGAGGGAAGGGATCACAAAGAACATCTAGTTTTAAGGATGCAAAGGCATGGATGATGCAAGAAACAAACTACTTTGTCCTCCAGTTTCTCCTTAAAACATGTTTATGAAATCCAGTACTTTCATGTTGGGTTTAACACATGATATGATCAAAGAATGAAGAATCATGGTCAAATTAAGGAATTACAGGGTTGTAAAGAAAAAGGGGAGGGTTAAAGCTCTAGGCTAGAAACATGAAGACTATGAGTTCTAGTCCCATTTTAGTCATAAAAACTGGCTGGATGACTTTGGACCCATTACTGTCCCTCAGCCCACAACATCACACTTAAGTGACAACTTGATTAGTCAATTCCTATTTCAATCAAATGGATCAACATGCACACGCATACAAAAAAGACAATGCACATTAGGAAGAAAGAAGATATTTGAGAGAATTAGCAGCATTTTATTTCTTGAAATTGAAATTATCTGAAACAGGGGTATCAAACTGGTGGCCCGCGGGCCAGATGCATCATGTGCAGGCCAGATCCACCCCAGTTCCATGAAGGGAAAAATGCCATGATACATCACGTGACAGCAACATGACGTGGTGAGTTTGACACCCATGATCTAGAAAATAAGAAACAAAATGTACGGAACAATAAGCTAGCCAAAATGTATGGAAACCAATCACCCAACTGTTGGAAGAGCTTGAAAGAATGAGGCACTTATTATCATGTATGGTGGTCCTGTAAAAAAGCTCAGGAGTTCTGGTACAAAATTTGGACATGGCTAGAGGGAATGACAGGGCTAAAAATTTGTTACAAAGTAGAGATGTTCTTACTGAGAATAATGGAAGAGAAAATTAGCAAAGCCGATACATATTTAATTATTCATGTAATCATGGCAGCAAGAATGATATTTGCCCAAAATTGGAAAGCATGTGAAATTTCTAGCGAGGGTGTTATGATTGATAAGATAGTACAATGCACTGCAATGGATAGGTTGACACTAGAATTGAAGGACCAAGATGAATCAGAACACTATAAAACATGGAATAAATTTTACTTCTGGAGGGTCATGAAAGGGAGTTCATAAAATTGAAATAAGAACCTAAGGTAAAATAGGGAAGAGGTGAAGGACCTCATAACTGAGGAATAATGACAAAGATTTTAAAAAATACAAAGTTTAAATGTATATATGTAAATAAATGTATATAATTGTATATAACTTCTTTATCTTTCTAAATGCAAAATGTACTGTCAGAAATTTATGTCACAGAAGACCACCACGTTCAATGTTTTTAATGTTTAAACTAAATAAAATTTATTAAAAGAAAGAAAGAAAGTTTTCTCCATGTCATTAGTGATGGTACAGGAATGCAATAGTTATAATTTCACCCGTTTGATAGCTGAAGATCTCCATAAAGGAAGTCAATACATAGTTCTATATAGGGCCTATTCATCTCAATTGTGCCTGAATATCCTCCCTGGAATACCAAAAGATAAATGGTACTCTAACACACTGACACCTACATTCAGTGTTGCATGATCACAGGACCAATCCTGCCTAATCAACTCCCTGTGTTGGGATCAGGTGATTATGACTTAAAGAAGGAAATAGTT
Organism: Pseudonaja textilis; assembly: GCF_049901715.1. NCBI lineage: Eukaryota > Metazoa > Chordata > Lepidosauria > Squamata > Elapidae > Pseudonaja > Pseudonaja textilis. The sequence goes on along the minus strand of NC_141992.1, from coordinate 16,569,729 downwards.
GCCAAACAGAGTAAGCCCCTTTAATACAACCCATCCCTTCACAAATTGGGCTAATTAAAGGAAAGCATATAGTTTGGGTAATTCTATTTAAGTACTATATACACCAAGGCTACAATCACAATATTAGTGGACATACTCCCATGTGATAAAAGGCCTTTAGAAAGAGATTATTGTTTTCTTTGGCAAAGAGGCAGCTGGCAATTCAATTTTTTTCTCTTACATGGTGAGGAAATTAAACTGGAGGGGGAAAGGGGGGGGAATTCTCATTACTTGGATCATGCTATATTTTTTGACAGATACCTGGCTTTAAACAGCAGGTTGTTTCAAGTTTTTGACAATAATCAACACCCCCACTTAAGTGAGAGAGAGCTGCTTTAACAATAAACACACATCTCCCCCTGTTGAGGATCCAAAACTTGTTGTGTCTTTGTGCTAATACATATAATTAATCACCATGATGCAAGCATTTCCCACCTTTCTGTATGAAGAGAAACATTGCCAGGATTATTTTTCACATGCACTAGCATTTCTTGCTGAGACAAGTGAACTAGAACTGTTTTAAAACCATATAATTATGTTACTAGGTATCACTTATTAAATCACATTTCCTACCCTCTCCTCCTCCTTTGCCCTTTCATGTTCTTCCTGAAAAAAAAAAAGGCTTCTGTTTCACCAAAGTTTTTTGGCTTCATTCCTTCTCTGTAGGAATATTTTTAAAAAGTTGAAAATAAATTCCATAAGTTAAAAGATGGATAACGATTACATCATTAAAATTACTTGAGCAGAAAATCCACATCCAATGTTAAGGACATAACTGAATTGGGGGACAATTAATACTGGCTGTGTGTTTCCAGCTACATATTCATCAACTTGATAATAATTTCAGCAGTGTTTCTACTGCCATGCACTCTCATCCTTCCATCCATCCAGGGGTGAGATCCGACAGGGTTAACTACTGGTTCGGTGATTTACAAGGTTTGGTGATTTACGATGTGCTTCCCTGCACACTGCGCGCGCCTGTAAATCGTCATCAGCCTGGTGTCTGGACAGCTGAGCAGCACTGCGTGCCAAGAAGCAGCCTTTGAAAAAGCCCCCCTTTCCTGCTTTTTAAACTGCAGCTGTGCCTCGCACGGCAGCTGAAGTTGAAAATGCAGAAAATAAAGGTCAGGTAAGAGCCCGAGCAGGCAGGTGGGAAAAAACATCAGCAGACATAGAACCGGTTCTATGTCTGCTGCTCTTCAGAGCTACCGGTTCTACAGAGGTGGACAGAACTGGTAGAAACCCAACCCTGCATCCATCCATTCATTGATCCCTCCCACCCACATGAAGCTAGAATAAGTCACTATGATATATTGATTAGGAATGTATGTACATATGATTGATGCCCATAAAATATACAACTCTAAAATTCTGAATCTTAAAATAATGAAATTAAAAACAGTAATATTTTTTTTAAAACTTACATGGTAATATCCATGTTGCACAATGCAACAGATCAATACAATCCCATTTAGCTAAAGTAGTGACTGAACAAAATTCTGCAATTTTTCTAGAAATTGCCATTGACATATCAGTTAAAAGCATAAAACCCTCTGATTTAAAATGGTAGTTCGTTAATAGAGGCAGAATCAAGTCCTTATAACACAATGGAACAGACTGACTAACAATTGTAGCAGAGCAGGGCATGGACCTTTAACTAGGTGAGCTTGCACGGGAATTAGCTAGATCTGGTTTTGCTCTGATTAGTGCCAAAATAATGTACTCAATAAAGTTTTGCATTCAGATATTGGATCATCTCGACCATACTTGATTTCATTGGGTTCATCAGTCGGAACATTCACACTTAGATCTCAAAAACTCACTAGTTTAGATTCAATAAGGCTTGTCACTTAAAATCACTCAGGCTCAGGCATTAACGGGAAAAACCCACAAGAATTTATATTTGTATTTTTTACATAGGAATGTAATTGTGTTATCGATGAGGATGTAAACCTATCTTGAAGGGCATCTATTAAAAACAGGCCAGATTGTATTCTGAAGAAGATCAGAAAATAAGCAACTATTTAGCCATCTTATTGGGTCTCTCTTTTTTTAAATGTACCTCAGAGGCTGTACAAACTGAGATAACCTGGCTTCTATGTATGCAACTGAGTTCAATGGAGAAAAGGCATTAAAAGGGGCAATGCCTTCAAACACATGATAGCTGTCATTTTGACTTTTTGGTGACCCCACCTCCCCTCTCTTGGGTATAATACAAGCCTCTCTCTGTAAATAGGAAATTATCCCAGAGCTTTTGAATATTTATCCTTAAATGTTGGTGCATTTCTTTTTAACTGAAATGTGAAGATTCAATAGGAGATTCTACAAAAGCTAGTTAGTTTAACATCTATTTTAAATAAATTGATGGAAAACACTTAAAAATGAAATAATTAGGAATAGTAAAGAAAAATGAGCACAGCTTCAGCAAGTGGAAGCCCTGTTTCATTAACATTGAGCAAGTCTTTGAGAGCCAAGATGGATTGGGGAAATTTGGTAGATTTTAACTACATTCCATTAATTAAAATTTAATTTAAAATCTTTGGATTATTTTTTAAAAAAGATGTGTTCACATAGTCCCTCACCAAAAAGTTCTGAAAAACTGAGCAACCAATAGATAAGAAAATAGATTCTCTTTTGTGTTGTCCCAAAGGTGCTTTTTCAAAAGGCAGTTGGACTTCCTTTGTTTTTTGTTGAAGACATTTTGCTTCTCATCCAAGAAGTCTTCAAAAGTCTTCCATGAAACATCTTCAAGGAAAAACAGAGAAAGTGCAGTTGCCTTTTAAAAGCACCTTTGGTACAATCATGACCTGGATGATTGAGAATGTTCATAGACTTTTTTATGTTGGTAGCTGGTTAAAGAACAGGAAGCAGAAAGTAGGAACCAATGATCAATTCTCATAATGCAGATATGGCAACAACGAAACCCTTAAGGGTTTGTTTAGCACCATTCCTTTTTAACCTGTTCATAAATTATCTGTGATGGAGATAAAGTTTGCTGATGGGGCCAAATTTCCTTTGGTTGCTAAATCAAAGGAATCATGAAGAACTTCAAACTGATCACTCCAAAGTAGGATCAAGGAAAATTAAAATGGCAAGAAATGTTTAATTGTGTATCCTGAGTTTATAGGACACATAATTCCAGTGGCTGTTGGTGGTTTGCAAAATTATAGTAATAAGCAATAACATGTAATCTACCAATGAAAACCACAAAAACTGACAACGTAAGAATGTTGCAGTACTAAAAGGCCCTAGTAAAAGGTTGTTTGATGTCTTCTTCTGAACTGTAGGAAAGGAAAAACCCTATCTCCCTTTGATTACATGTTTCATAATATAGCGTCACCACTATTGCTATTTGTCATCAAGCACTGAATGAAGTAAATTTGAAGGGGAAATGCCCTAACCACAGAAGAACCATGGATAGGGTTCTACTGTCAGAAGCTGATTACAAGAGGGATCATAAGAGAACAATTGGAAACTTAATTGAAATATTGATCAATGGTGCAACTGGTGCTACTGAGGAAAGGAACGGAAAGGGAACAGGGAACGGGAAAGGAAAAAGAAACGAAAATGTACTAAACTGAGTATCACATACTATTATCAACTGAACATGAATAGCAAAATGCTCTTAGCTCATTGACATCTTGACACCCGAACCCAAGTAGATTCTTAACCAGTGGTGGGATTCAAATTTTTTTGCCACCGGTTCTGTGGGTGTGGCTTGGTGGGCATGGCAGGGGAAGGTTACTGTAAAATCTCCAGTCAGAGGTGATATTTGCTGGTTCTCAGAACTACTCAAATTTCTGCTACCGGTTCTCCAGAACTGGTCGGAACCTGCTGAATACCACCAATGTTCTTAACCCAGCTCGGGAAGCACAATCCTGGACTGAGTAAAACCTTTGATTTGCTGAAAAACAATATTAATTACAAAGGTTTTATGCAATTCACAATGCATGTAACATTCTGTAGATGCCACTTCAAAAATAGCTGCACAGAATGGTTCCACCCAAAGGCCACTTGTTTATGAAGACTAAAGTGCCACAGAAATCTGCCATGAAATTTTTAAAAAAATCATTTATTTCCATGTGAAAGTGTCTCTTGATTTCTACCCTTATTCTCAAAATGCCTTACTGTAGAATTTCTTTCAGATTACTCTTGTTGATATTTTTGAAGTTACTAAAGTACACCTCATTTCTTTTACAGAGTAGAAAGAACTAGAGCTGATGAAGGATATTTGTGTACAGGCATTTTCTCAGCTTCTACTCTGGGGAAAAAAACAAGAGGGTAGAATATCCTTATGTCATCTTCCATTAGAATATAATAGAGATATAGGAATCCAGGAAAACTGCAGACTGTTCAACAAAGAGCCCATTCAAACACAGCATAGGACGGTCTATTAAAGCATGAACATGTACACATTTACGTAAGTATATCAAGCAGTGTTGTGACAAAAGCCCGAAATATGCTCTAGGTACCTCCATTGGTTCCCACCTAGAGGTTTCCATATTTTATTATTTCATGTCCAGATCAAACGTTAAACTGCCCAAATGAGACCACCTTTTTGGTTTAGTGTTGACCAGAAACAAATCACTTTTGATGCATTCTACTGGTAATAGTCCAACAAATGGGACAACTCTGCACTTCTCCACATTCGCACAGTGTGTTGTTATTCACCAGCCACCCCCACTGGAGCATATTGGTTTTACACTTACGCACTCCCACCCTCAATCTAGTCAATGTCCTTCAAGTGGCCAAGGGAAATCAGATCCCCTGGCCATGTTCTCTTCTGGAATTATTCCTTCTTTTGTTAATTCTCTCCTCCATCTTCTTATTTGGTTTTGCTCCTGTGTGCTTTCAAGAACATTTGTTCTTACCATAAAACTCTTCCTAGATCTAAATCGATGAGTTTGGAGCATGCATCCATTCAGAGGGGGCCAAGGACGATTCTCTTTTTTGGTTCTCTCAGCATCTCCTGCTACTTCTCTCCTAATCCTAGGTGGAACAATATCAACAAGAGAGACATTTTTCAGTTGGTGTGGGTTTAAGGCATCCTTCACTATGAGCACTGCTTCACTGACAGCAATGTTAATTTGTTTTGCATGTGTAGATGCACTCCATACTGGAGCAGCTTACTCTGTTAAACAAATATTCAGGGCCAAAATTGATGTTCTCAGTGTATTGCCCCCCCCCCCCAATATATAATTTGTCAATTTCCTAATAATGGTATTTCTCAAATTGAGAGTGCATTTATGTATCAAAATCAGCAACTGAGGGAGCATTAGTCGTTTTCATCTGCTTATAGAGGAATGGTCCAAAGTACCTTCTTATAGCCTGGCCATTTGTGATTCCTCTACCAAACCACCTCATTTTTACCTGCCTCACTTTGTCTGGATCAAATTGAACAGAATTAGGTGTGATACTGTATCAGTGGGGGATGGAAAGATTTCCCTTGTTGTGATTGTGGTGCTGATATGCAAACTATTAAACGTATTGTGCAGGATCTGTGGAAGATCTGCACAAAGCAATGCCAAAGGCAATTGCCTGGATAGCTGAATTGGATATCTAGTTGTGAGGTACCTAAATAATAAATACAGTTACATTCCACCTTGTGGGTTTAAAAAACATTTGAAAAGAAAAATGCTAAAATAAGAAGGATGCCTACCGAAAGGAAAAGCAGAACATTCATGTGTTATATTTACTTTTAGGAACGAGGTTGGCCACACATGATGGTGGAAATCATCTGGCAGAATAGTTCACTTTCTGGTAAAAGGTATGTTGCCCCTAGTTGAGGAGAGGGAGAAGTCAAATTTTATAAAGAAGCTACTCTTACCTGCCAACCATTTTGTAAAGAAGCAGGTCAGTCTGGGCAGCCATTTTTTGAGGAAACTAGTTACTCATCACAGGCATTTTGTGACTCTATATACTATCCAAAATTCAAATACATCTTTGGCCACAAAAGGTAGATTATTCCAATGTCTTATATAGTTCTCCACTCCATTATCAAAGCAGTTAATTTCACCCTATCCACTAATTCAGTCAATTTCAAAATCCATTCTTCAACACATTAATGTTTAGCTTAATCTGTTGACTGCTTTTTCTTTTTCATATATACATATATGTATGTGTGTACACACATATACAAGGGGAGGATAATTTATTGCTTTTTTCCCCTTTTAACAGCCTGGGTGGATCCTATATATTAAATGTTAAAGCTAATTGAACATTTTCCCCTATTTTTTTTCTTTTTGTTGTTATATGGTTATGTTTTTGTTTTGTTTCATTTTGTTTGTTTGTTTTACTGTTCTGTATTTTAATCTCTATGATAGAACAATATTTTTTTAAAAAGATCGATTATTGCAAATTCTTTCTGAAACCTACTTTGTATGAGTGAAAGGTTCTGATATTTGGGGGTGGGGTGGGGAAATAGAAGAGAAGAAAGCCCTCAATAGGGAGGAGGAACCTATTGCTAGTAGCAATGTCAGAAAATTCAATTGCTAATTTTTGTTTTCCTTAAGTGGAAATGCCTCAGTCTGTCAAAATAGGCTATTCCATAGTAGACAGAAACAGAGTAAGTACATAGGGTTTAATGAAACTTGGGTGGAACTTTGCTACACACCATGATTAAGTCGATTGAGAATCTCAGTTCTCAGAGTCCTTGAAAAGTAATTCTGAACAAAAGGCAACAAATTTGGGGACTTGTTTAAACTCAGCCTTTTTATGCAATACTTTAAGTCTCAAGGTTCCATGGGCTTATTTATATGTCATTAACTTAGTTATTAGAGCTGTATTGTACCCCTGAGGTAAATGCTGTTATGGAACACTGAAATTAAGTCTTGAACTATTTTAATAAATTATTATCTGTCACTAGTAATAACATGCTGAAATAAATACATGAACATGATGTATTTATTCAGGAGACTGTTTATATTGACATTTGTAGTAGCATAAAAAGTATGCCCAGTTGAACAGTATATACTTTGCCTGCAGAGAATTTAATAATCCAAGCTTGGTCTTATTAATGAAAAGATCCATGGAGCAAAATAGATATAAAATTTGTTCTTGGATTTCTCCATCAACCACAGCAAAAAATATGCCACAGATGCATTTTTCTTTGCTGTGACTCTGTGATCTTGACTTCATTTTGCCCCTAGCTCATGGGTTCCACAGCCCTAGGTCATTATTAGCTGCAGCAGTATTAAAATTATTTTCTCATTTATTTATTCAGTTTTGATGCCAATCAGCTCCAACTGACTCTTGACACTCCAAGGGTAGCTTCAGGGCTTATAAAAACTATTTGGCTTCATCACTTAGGAGAATCTGCCTAGAGAGTCAAACACGATGCCAGCCAGGACTGTGGGATCAAGCTTTTTCTTTTTTTTAATATGAAGCACAAAGACTATACTTTGGTCGTATAGTCAGGGGTGCCATTTTGAATATTTTGGACTCCTCAGAATAACAGAGTTGGAAGGGACTTTGGAGGTCTTCTAATCCAATCCTCCTTATCACCCATCCCCTCCCACTTGTGACTGTATGACTGTAACTTTGTCGCTTGTATCCTTACGATTTATATTGACTGTTTCCTAGTATGATTTGATTGCTTATTGTACCCTATGATTATTATTAAGGGTTGTACTTTATGATTCTTGACTCTTGACAAATGTATCTTTTTTTTTAATGTACACTGAGAGCATATGTACCAAGACAATTCCATTGTGTGTCCAATCACCCTTGGCCAATAAAGAATTCTATTCTATTCTATTCTATTCTATTCTATTCTATTCTATTCTATTCTATTCTATTCTAGCAGGAGACCCTATACCATGCTAGACAAATAGCTGTCCAGTCTCTTCTTAAAAGCTTCCAGTGATGGAGCATCTGTAATTTAAGTAAGGTAAGCCTTTCCAGTGATTAATTGTTCTCACTGTTAAGAACTTTCTTCTTAGTTGTAGGTTGCTTCTCTCCTTGACTGGTTTTCATCCACAGCTTCTTTCCTGCCTTCAAGTGCTTTGGAAAATATATTGAGCCATTTTTCTTTGTGGCAGCCCTCAAATATCGGAATACTGATATCACATCACCCCTAATCCTTCTTTTCACTAGACTAGACAAACCCAATTCATGGACATTCCATCCATTTACCTTGGAAGGATGTTGTGTGACAAAAGTCACCTGGAATAAAGGAAGGAATTAAAAAAAATAGCAGGAAAGAATTAAGTAATTGGGAGAGTCAACTTCATGCAATATTCTAAACTTATTTCAGAATCAAATTGGATTGTGCCAAGATTGCTCCCTTCCGTGAGGTAGGAAGCCAATGTACACATTTCTGCAATCTATATTTGAGCTGGATTATTAACTGCACAGCTTGGATTTCTATGCAATTTGAAAGCTGAGCAGCATACACATTTATATAATAACATTAACAAAAAAAAAAATACATCTAAATATCTTGTGCTGGAGTCACAATTTGAAGTTCAGTCTCAGGCAGCTATATATTTTGAACCTGATCTAGTAAGTGTAAGTGACCTAGTAAGTGTAGCTTAGTCTTGATTCTAAAAATAATAAATAGGATTAAAACTGCAATTTAAGATTAAGACTAATCAAGGAGAGAAGCAACCTAGAAAAAAAAGTAATTTCCTGACAGAACAATTAACCAGTGGAATGACTTGCCTCCAGAAGCTGTGGATGCTCCAACACTGGAGATTTTTACGAACAGATTGGACAATGATTTGTCTGAAATAGTATAGGGTTTCCTGCTTTAGCAGGGGGTTGGACTAGAAGACCTCCAAGGTTCCTTTCAACTCTGTTATTCTATTATTTTGTTATCATATACTGTATAATATAGTATTGCCCCCCCACCCACACCTTTTACATTACAATCAATGGCAAGCAAATGTGAAAACTAAAGTTCAGAACATCTGAGGGGCAGCAGTATGCTACCAACTCTTACAAATAATGGATCTTTAGAAAGAAAATTCAACTGATTTATCTTATATATTGGTAGATTGATGCATTGATTAATAAATTGATTAAATAGCTTTATTGTTGAAAGCAAAATATTGTTTTGAATGATCTAGTCTGATCGTATAGGAAGCATCATTTCAGAAGTATCCTGTAAAAACCTATAAAGGCAAGCTTATGGCATTTGGCATGTGCTGATTTTATTTTCTTTTTTAATTAAAATAATTACATATTTTAAAATCTAACAGCTGATTAATAGGGGCACATTTTAGTTAGGGCAAGAATGTGAACTCAACTGACCAACTAACTAGGTTAGTAATGAATTATATTTAGTTTTAATTAGGCCCTTACATGTAAATAAAACAAAAAAAAAGATGTATGGGTTTTTCCCTCACCCCAGGCCAACCATTGAATGACCTTCTGAACATTACTCCTGGCGCATCAATGAATGACTGATGATTTCATCAAAAAAGGTGCCAAATCTATTGTATTTTTACCTCATATGCTCCCCTATTCCTTGATAGCTTCTGTTCAGATGCTCCCTTAAATTGGTTTGGGGCGTTTTGGTCATAGCAGGTAGGGGTCCAGAAGAATACATTATCCTCTCATTTGAGGGGAAACTCTGCCATGCATAAATTTGGATAGAAACTGGTACAAATAGTAGATCTGGAACCACACTGGAGGATTTTAAGAAAAGAAAAGGGTATATAGGTTTCCTGCCTGAGCAGGGGGTTGGACTAGAAGACCTCCAAGGTCCCTTCCAACTCTGTTATTCTGTTATTTTGTTTATGCTTTTATAATTTAGTATACATTTTTGCTATTGGAATTTATATTCTGCAAAACACTATTGCAATCAATCAATCAATCAATCTACATGCTACGTTAATATGACTGTATGCATTTTGGAGATTTTTCACAGCCAAATCTGAAGCCAGCACTTTGTATCGAAGCATGAGACAGATACACACACACATTAATAAGGAGATTAAATGTTGCACAGGCAGCTCTTTTGAATTCTACTGTTGTGCCATGACCACAACTTAAATTTCTTTTATAGAATGAAGCTCCTCATAAAGCTGCAAGGATTACAAAGTTTGCTATAATAAAGGCAACATCTGTGGGAGTTTTCTAAGCATCTCAGAAATTCCAGGGCTTGCTTGACTGATGACACTGATTTGGATGGAAAACACAGATTCAGTTCTTGCCAGCACAGTCGGTTGTCTGATTGATTACATCAGAATGACAACAGATTTTGAGTATCACTGTCAGAAGCACATTTGCCAATGTAGAGCAGCAAAGCATGAATACGGCCACATCATATTTGATACATCTTTATTTAATTCTGACCTACCTAGATTTGCAGTTTCAAGCCAAAGATTTGGTTTCATTTCATTTGCCCTCTTTCCTACAAATAAAACGATGGTAGGAGAGGAATGATTCTTTGCAATAGAAATATTTGGGCTATGCAGTTTCAGATTCAAAAGGGAAAAAAAGGGTGTCAGTAAATGACTACAACTCCTTTTTCTTTTTTTCTTTTCTTTTAAATTTTTTATTGAACAAAAAAAAAGAAACATTGGACTAGAAGACCTCCAAGGTCCTTTCCAACTCTGTTATTCTGTTAAAGACAATGTTTTTATAGGTTTCCTAAAAGCATAAAAGGGTGAAGAAGACTGAAGTGCTACTGAAAGGGAGAGGGAATGGGAGAATGATGGGAAAAACTCAGCTCCAAGCCATCATGAGATGATCAAACTTGGCCTTAGAGATCAAACTTGGTCTTATGAGATCTGCTTGCATGGCTAGAAGAATTCCAGAGATTAACTCCATAATTCCAGATAGCAAGCTATATATGATGGCGGTTGTGGGGATCAGAATGTATATTAACTAGCAATATCACAAGTCTTCAAATAAGGTTAATGGAAAAGCATTGTTCATTTTATTTATTTAATTCAATTGAGAAAATGTTTTCAGTTTCATGGAATTCTTCATCTGAAAAGAACAGCTCAGTTAATTATATCTATTCTGTTCCCCTGATCAATATAATCTGGTACCTCTGATCAAATTCACCTATATTTCTTCAACTATTGAGATGTAGAATTATTTTTCTTTCTACAGCTTATAATTCATCAATGGGGCATGTTTACAGCATTAAAAAAATAACAGTATCAGCAAACATCTCAAGGAAGGTTCCACAAAATCATCAAGGGCAATTTTAAAATTAACCTGCTACTCCAAAAAAGTTTCTGCACTAATAAGCTAAGATGAGTCAGCCTATTTTCTCTTAAGTTCCCCATAATTTTACATAGCACAAGCTTTAAACTGTGCAAGCAGTATTTGGCAGACTTGACTTGTCTCCTGAAAATTCCTTTCCCAGGGAAATCGAGCCTTGGAGTCTTTGTTTCTTAAATCACAGACCCTTTTCTTGCCAAGACACACAGTTTTAATAGAAATGCTGTGATGATTAATATTGTATTTTCTTATTGAAAGACTGGTCTATGTAGATTCATTTTATTTAAATACAGTAAATGAGTTCTATATTCAGAATATAGCAATATAATGATGTAATATAATGTTAACTTTTTTTCTCCCCAGCTTAAAAAAAAGAACAAAAAGGAACCCAAATAACAGGACATTCAAGTATAAACTTTCAATATAACATATTATTTGGTTTGTAGCAAATCACAATGCAACTAAAAGATATAGCCCATCTGTACAGTTAACGACAACTTTCAAATTGAGATTGACTTCTTGCCCACGTGATTTTCTTGGCAACAATACAGAAGTGGTTTGGCAATGTCTTCTAGATGTTTTTTCCTCTTTTTCAGTCTAACCTACAAACCTATAGTAGATATAAATCACAGCTCATCCTGTTAGCTTCCAAGGCAAGAAATCAGTCTGATATAGGAGTCAGGTTAGCCTCATCTGTTTTATGGAATTATTACTGCCAGTTGGTCCAAATGAAATTTTTAGGCTTGCACTGGGAAAGATTTTGGTGGCCCAGGGCTTCATTTAACCATAAAGGAGTTAAAGGAGGACAGTAATTATGAAAAATTGACTGGGGTGATGATGTAGGTGACTGGGGTGATGATGTAGGTGGAGCTAGGATTATTAATGTGTTTGTTTTTGCTGAATTTGGAGCTTGTGAGAATGCCTTTTTTAGAACAATGCTGTTATTTTAGAATTCAACAGCTGTTCCAGTATCTAAGGAGTTGCTACTGTTATGTCCCTGGACCTTGAAGAAGTTCCCACCCAGGTCCGTTCACGCTGCAGGGGCAGCTGCCCCTTCTCATTGGCTGGGTTTCCCCAGCAGCCTGCTATAAAAGCAGGCTGCTGGGTCCAGCCCTTTCGCTGTTCGCTGCGAGCCAGTTCCAGGCTGAGCAAGCACGTTCAGTCCTTGTAAATAAACCTTGTTGCACTAAGCCCTGGTTCAGCCTCTTATTTCCCATACTTAATACTGGCGACGAGGGTGGGATAGCTACCAGAGGCAAGCTGCAACGCTGAATCACTAAAACGCTGATCCGCAGCCCAGAGAGAGAGCGATCAGCCAAAATAAGGGCAAACGCTGACCGCAACCCAGAGAGAGCGATCAGCCCGAAATGAGAACGAACGCTGAATCACTAAAACGCTGATCCGCAGCCCAGAGAGAGAGCGATCAGCCAAAATAAGAGCAAACGCTGATCGCAACCCAGAGAGAAAGCGATCAGCAAACAAGCTAGTGAAAGTGAGAAGCGCCTGTAGCCGCTTGTTAGCATAAGCTACAGAGGAAGTGTAACGCTGCGAGCTGCAGCCGCTCGTGCCGTTTAGGCGCGAAATTCAAACAGCTGTCAGCTGAAGCACATTCAAATACAACACAGCGTTGTATTACGAAATCGCTAACACCCACACAGGCGCCAATTTCAAAAGACGCTGCCAACGACCGTTGCAGTCTAAACACCTTCTGATCCCCAGAGAGAGAGAAGGGAATTGCGAAATTTCCCCAGAGCTGAAGTCACTTGCCTAGCACAGGCACTAAACCTCTACTGCTACCCCAGAGAGAGAGCACTTGCCTAGCACAGGCACTAAACCTCTACTGCTACCCAGAGAGAGAGCATTTTTCCCAACAGGTTAACCAGTAGACCCACAACATGAACTCCAATCCAGCCTTCCCAGCGTTCAAGCCGGATGAGGAGAAGTGGGAATCATACAAGAATCGGTTTAATCATTACATCGACGCCATTGGATTGGCTGATGCAGGGGAACACCGAAAGAAAGCATATTTCCTGACCTACTGTGGAGCCATTGTCTTCGATACAGCCACAGCTCTTGTGGCTCCACGTGAGTTAAAGAATGTCCCCTGGACAGAACTGTTAGAAATCCTTACTAACCACTATTCTCCTAGACCTTCACAGATTGCCAGACGCTTCACCTTCAGAATGAGGAAGCAGGGGGACAAAGAGAGCATCAATCAGTACATGGCTGCTCTCAGGACTGCAGCACTCCATTGTGGGTTTGGCAGCTATCTTGATGACATGCTCCTAGACCAGCTGGTCTGCGGGGTCAAGGACCTGCACCTACAAAGACGGCTGCTCGCCAAAAAGACCTTAACCTCACTCAAGCCATCGAGGAAGCCCTGGCAGAGGAGCTGGCATCTCATTCAGCCACCGAGATCCAAGGTCCTGTCACCAAGCAAACAGCAGTTCCCGTCCACTCAGAAGAGGTGGTCAACGAGGAAGACCCAAGTGACGAGGCCGACATTCACCGCCTCACAACGCCAGGCGCCCGCAGGCAGGAACCAGACAAGATAACACCGGGCCATCCAAGCACATCACCCTGTGCCTTTCCTGTGGTGGACCTCACCTGAGGACCACATGCAAATTCAAAGGAGCCACTTGCAACAACTGCCATAAGAAGGGGCACATTGCAAGAGTATGCCAAGCCTCACACAACGTAGCACAAAGGGCATCTTCATTCGCACATGCCGGGCCCCAAAGGCAAGTATTAAACTGTCGCACACACCTCTGCGCTAATCACACTTGCTATTCTATTAGTAAAATCTCTCTTTCCGTCTTATTAGAAGGTAAACCTTGCAACATGGAGGTTGACACGGGGTCAGCGCTCTCCATTATTTCCTGGAACACCCTCAAGGAGCTTCAACCCAGCCTATCAAAAAACCGACTCCAGAAGTGCCAGCTTAGCCTAAAGGACTACCAGGGGAAGACCATTCCTGTAATCGGCAGAGGCAAGTTTTTGTTAATTTTAAAACCTTTAAGGGCCACCTACCTCTAGTGGTAGTGAGCGGCAACCTCCCTACACTTTTGGGACTTGATTGGTTTCCCCACCTCGGTTTAGGGCTAACAGGAGTCCATGCTACCTCAACCTCTGACACGGACTCCCTGTTTGCTGATTACTCAGACGTATTCAGTGATGAGTTAGGGTGTTATAACGGCACCCTATCTCATTTCAGTCGATCCCCAGGCAGTCCCAATTCGGTTAAAACCTCGCAGAGTTCCATTCGCCATTCGGCCTAAATTAGACCTTGAATTAGATAAATTACTAAAACAAGGGATCCTGGAGCCTACAGACTTCGCCAAATGGGAGACGCCCATCGCCACACCCTCAAAAAGATGGTAGCCTGAGAATTTGCTCAGACTACAAGACCACAATCAATAAATTCTTGCAAGTTAGCGCTTATCCAGTACCCGTCATTCAGCATTTATTACATACTTTTGAACCTGGCACTATCTTTGCCAAATTGGACATGTCTCAAGCATATCAACAGTTCCCTGTTGATGACCAAACGCAGAACTTCAGACCATTGTCACCCACAGGGGTGCCTTCCGTGCAAGCGTCTCCAGTTTGGCGTAAGTGTTGCCCCAGGCATTTTTCAATCCCTCATGGAGCGGATTTTACAGGGCCTTCCTGGAGTAGTACCCTACTTGATGACATCTTAGTCTCGGCCAGAACAGACCCCAACTCTTCCAGAGAGTTCGAGCAGTCCTAGAGAGGTTCAGGCAGCATGGCCTCAAGTTAAAAAAGAAAAATGTGCCATTGCCACTAGACAGGTGGACTTTCTGGGTTATAAAATTGACGCCTCAGGCATTCACCCCTGGAGTCCAAGGTTAAGGCAATACACGAGGCACCCACTCCAACCTCCAAAGCGGAACTGCAGGCCTTTTTGGGGCTCTTGAACTTTTACGCGTCGCTCCTGCCCCATAAAGCCTCTGTGGCAGAGCCCCTCCACAGACTTCTGGATAAAAAACGGTTTGGCATTGGGGACACAAAGAAGACTCCGCTTTCCGCACAGTCAAGTCGCTACTCACATCAGAGGCAGTGCTTATCCAGTTTGACCCCAACCTTCCATTAGTACTGGCAGCAGACGCATCTCCTTCGGAATTGGGGCAGTCTTAAGCCACAGGCTCCCCAACGGCTCGAGGCCCCTATCGCTTTTTTTCCAGGACGCTCTCTGCAACAGAGCGCAATTACAGTCAGATCGATAAAGAAGCCTTGGCAGCTGTTGCAGCGGTGAAGAAATTTCACGAATTTCTCTTTGGCCACTTTTTCGAGCTAGTCACAGACCACAAACCACTCTTAGGGTTACTAGCTGGTGACAAGCAGACCCCTCAAATTCTGTCCCCAGAATGACCAGATGGACCCTTTTCTAGCAGCATACTCGTATAGACTCGTGCACCGCCCAGGTAAAACATTGTCCCACGCAGACGCCCTCAGCCGCTGCCCCTGCCTGCCCCAGCTGAAGACCCTGCCCGGTCAACGCCATTTTTGAAGTCACCCAACTGGACCTCCCAATCACTGCCCTTGATATTGCCAATAAATCCAAAGCGGACAAAACGATCGCCCAGGTACTGGACTGGGTGAGGAGGGGTGGCCAGGCAGTGACATTGAAGCTAAATTCACTCCATTTAAGACCCGCTTACAGGAACTGTCGAGCTTACAGGGCTGCCTGCTGTGGGGCACTCGAGTGGTCATCCCGACATCTCTGCGTACCCGAGTGCTGGAGGCGTTGCACGAGGGCCACCCGGGCATCGTCCAGAATGAAGGCGTTGGCGCCGAAGCTACATTTGGTGGCCCGGCCTCGACGAGGACATCAACAAATGGGTAAGCTCCTGCCATCCCTGCCAGGTTTCCCGTCCATCCCCTCCAATTGCCACCCCCACCAAGTGGGAAAGTGCCAACGCACCCTGGTCCAGGATTCACATCGATCTTGCGGCCCATTGCATGGCAAAATGTTCCTCGTGGTCGTAGACTCTTACTCAAAGTGGATTGATGTGGCACAACTATCCACGACCACTTCACAAGCAGTCATCAAGGCATTGACTCGCCTGTTCGTTACGCACGGTCTACCAGACTCCATTGTTTCCGACAATGGTCCCCAATTCGCGTCAACCGAATTCAGTCGTTTCACGGCCAACCTGGGCATTCGTCACATCTTCACGGCCCCTTTCATCCTGCCAGTAACGGGCTGGCAGAGAGAGCTGTTAGGACCACTAAAGAAGCCCTGGCCAGGTTCAACAAGGATGACTGGCACCACAAACTATCCTGTTTCCTGTTAAGCCAGCATTCAACCCCTTGCACTGTAACCAACAAGTCCCCGGCCGAGTTTCTGATGGGCAGACGCCTGCGAACTGTATTGGACAGGCTTCACCCACATTACTGCCCTGACTCTCCTCTCGCTTCCACATCGGGAGTAGGCATTTTGTCTTGCAGGAACCCGTGTTCGCGAGAAACTTCGCTGGCGACCCATTGTGGATCCCGGGAGAAATCGTAGCCATCACAGGACCCAGATCATACCGGGTTAAGCTGGAAGATGGCCGGTCTGGAGACGACATCTGGACCAGCTTCGAGACGCCAGGGCACCCTCGCCAGCCGCGACTGTGGCACAGACCGTGAGAGTCCGCTGCAACTACCACACAGCAACATCTACCCTGATGACCTGCTAACACCTTCAGCCGGACCAGAGAATCCAAATGCTGACTGCGGCGACCTAGGCCCAACCCATCCGAGCCAGACGGGCGTGAGGACACTCCCAGCGTCCAGCCCTTCTAGCCCCGGACCTGCTCCGACCGAGGGTGGTACTCGGGACTCATCATCAAGCCAACAGTCACCGACGGACTCTGATCCACCAAACAGCACACCAGAGTTGCGCCGCTCTGGACGTCAGCACAAACCTCCCGTATACCTCAAGGACTATGCGTGTTCGCATCTGGGGGAAGGGGTGTTATGTCCCTGGACCTTGAAGAAGTTCCCACCCAGGTCCGTTCACGCTGCAGGGGCAGCTGCCCCTTCTCATTGGCTGGGTTTCCCCAGCAGCCTGCTATAAAAGCAGGCTGCTGGGTCCAGCCCTTTCGCTGTTCGCTGCGAGCCAGTTCCAGGCTGAGCAAGCACGTTCAGTCCTTGTAAATAAACCTTGTTGCACTAAGCCCTGGTTCAGCCTCTTATTTCCCATACTTAATAGCTACAAAGAAGAGAGGGTCACATTATTCTCCAAAGCACCGGAGGGCAGGACAAGAAACAATGGATGGAAACTAATCAAGGAGAGAAGCAACCTAGAACTAAGGAGAAATTTCCTGACAGTTAGAACAATTAATCAGTGGAACAACTTGCCTCAAAAAGTTGTGAATGCTCCAACACTGGAAGTTTTAAAAAGGATGTTGGATAACCATTTGTCTGAAGTGGTGTAGAGTTTCCTGCCTAGGCAGGGGGTTGGACTAGAAGACCTCCAAGGTCTCTTCCAGCTTTATTCTATTCTATTCTATTCTATTCTATTCTATTCTATTCTATTCTATTCTATTCTATTCTATTCTACTCTTTAATTTTTGTTTCTTGAATCTAGGCTAGACTAGGCTAGAGTATTGTATCAAAAGGCACTTTAAAGAAAGATTTTTGGGGCTACTGATCTGATTTTCTCATCTGACTGTGTGGATTTTTGAAACAATTATAGCAAGCACTTGAGCACTGTGGTTAGTACACACAATTCTGTAGGTAGCATGACACATTGCAGTGTCATGTTCCACCTTGTCATTATTTATGACGATCTTTTGGAGATAAGATTGTCGATTTCCAGGTTGTATCTCCTAGTTGTTTTAAAGTTGTTCCAAAAGAGAAATGCATTTCTTATAATGGCAAATTCCACCTAATTATGAAAGAGTTGTGATTTTACTTTGGTGAATGTTTAGCATAATAATTGAGCCCATGACTTGCTGCCAACATGGCTTTTCCATCTAAGACTGGTGGCAATTTCTTTGGAAATCCCATTCCTGCCAAAATTCGGACAGAAGGCCGTTCTCAGTGAGGCTGACAATCTCCCAGAACTCTACCTTTATGCGCCATCTTCCAGATACTGCCTTGTGCCTTTTGCCAAATGAAATGATTGATTTATCATGATACTCGTTTGTTCTCACTTGCCTTATGAGTCATAACAACAGCCAGTTCTCCAGTCAGCAAAAATCAAATACTATACTATACTAGAAAAACAAACAAATGTATACTATGAATTACTGATTTAGTTCATTCAAACTTTAGCCACCGGCTCATTCTTGGGTAAATCTATATTTTATTATATGACTTAAGGTTAGATCATGTGTGATTGTTTACAAGATGTAGGGACAGTAAAATATTCTTACTACAGACGGAAGCATCAGAGTGCGTCATTACTTAGGTATCACTAAGAGTTTTAAAAATTTGCAACCTGCCCTTTTTAAATGAAAGCATACTATAGCTTAGAAGCTGAAGTCTGAGCTATAAAGGAGGCATCATGTTCTTATTTCAGTCCTCGTATGCTTACTCTGCAAACAGCTTAGAGAGTGCTGTTTATGAAGCAGTATATAGGTCTAACTGCTGTTGCTCTTCAAATTCATGTTAGTTTTTTCTCTTTCTCCCTTCTAGATATTTATTGTGGTTCTACAAACCACAAAGTTTCTGTGAGCCTCTTGAGACCTCCTTGGGCAAAATGGCTATCTTGGGAACTATATAAGTAAGAATTTAATTGGAATTACACCACAGAATCACAATAATAACAACTGCCTTGCTCCTGTCACACTTTTCTGACCTGGGCATGGAGAAAAAGAAGCACCTGGTGAGATTACAAAGCTTTCCTCTTGTTTAGAGAAACAGGATGAGGAAGAGATTTGGAAAAGATTCTCAAAGCATCTATGCTAATGTTGAATTCAAATATATCAGTTTTGCAACACTTCATTCACTGTGCAAGTAACAGGCATGCTGTGAAGTAAGTGTTGCTATTGTTTAGAACTCTTGCAACTCTTTTGTAGTGTCTTTAAAATGCCATGTTAATCAGCAAGAACTTAAACAAATTTCCATTGTATGCACATAGACATCTCTTTATGATCCTAGGCCATGTTTTGTCAGTCCACAATCACACGTTGATTGCATTGTCTTTTTTTCACTCAGTGCAACCAACTCTGAAATTAAAAAATGTGGAACTTTCTGCTCTCGCCACCATTTCAGCTCATACATTAGGAGGAACACATAAAAAGAGCTAATATCTATTATTCTAGAAGAGAATACCTCACAGTTTGCATTTTCTGTTTAGTTATGTCCTACTAGTAGTATATCCTTCCCACAAACAGTCTTACTGTTTGACATTACCAAAAAAAACCACCACCTTCTACTTTGAGTAAAGTGTGACTCCATGTGAATACAGTTGCTTTATCATTGCTTTCTTGTAGGAATTAATTTTTCCAATTTAGACTATCATCTTGCAATCTTTTGGTAGTCTTCCACCAAAGTACTAACAAAATCTGATTGTTTTTTTTTGGGGGGGGGGTTGTTTGTTTGTTTGTTCTCAATCTGCCCAGATATTAGATATGCCATTCTTTGATTTTGGGAGCTTGTCCTGTTCAGCTGCAAAACCAATCTTGTTTTAGTACAACTTAAATTCCTTTTATTTTGTCATATTTTATTGGTTTCTTATTTTTGATATTTCATTTTGATTTAAAGAAACCAAATTAACAAATATTTACTTAAGAATGTAATAATTGTACAAAAGGTAAGCAGGAGCAAATATTGCTATTTGCAAGACATATGATCACTTCCCAGGACTGCCCATTTCTGCTTGGCATTACATGCTAGAGAGTATCATAAGGACTGGAGGAAGAAAAACCTTTCTTCTCTTTAGAGTGTTTTCACATATCCTTGGCAGAGATATGTTAAGATAAAAAATAAGAGAAGCCTAAAAATGTGCACCAGAGGATGTGCCATGTGTTGTGCCAGGCTGCCAAGTATTTGGAGAGGTTTGAAAAAGTTTTTCAGAGTTCTTATTAGGCGATTAGCCTATCACTAGGGAGTTAAGATCCATGCCTTCATAAAAGCATTGTCTTCCATTCTTGAGAGCTTCTCCTTTCATTCATATTGCACAAAAGACCAAACAATGCTCAACTCCTCCACTTCCCAGAAAGAAATATGTATGCAGACTGTATTTAAAAGCAGGATTTAGCAACACCAACGTGGGCGACACAAATCCACCCATTAAAATCAAGCTCTCTGATCTGAAGTCAGATAAGTGCTGCTCCTAGTAGGTTGTGTGCCAAATCCAATTAAGTTTTGCATAACACACATCTTTGGGGATCTTGATTTATTAGCTCTGTTTGAAGAAAGTAATAAAAAATGAGGTTTGGTTTATCATGTCTCCATGTATGGAGACAGATACAGCTTGTCCTTCAATTCCTGGCTGTACAGGTCAATGAACTCATTTTTGTTCATAGCTTGGCATACCAAGAGAAGGGGAAGCAGCCTATAACTCAGCCCAGTGACTCTTTTCTTGGCTACGTTGTGCTTTCCCAGATCCCCCATGGCACTATACCTGTGGTTGAATCTTAAGCAGGGCCACCCAAGCTGGAGAACTCCTCACCCATCTCTCACCTGTCTGTCCCTCTTTTGCACCTCAATATATAAAGGTAAAGGTTCCCCTCACACATACGTGCTAGTCGTTCCCAACTCTAGGAGGTGGTGCTCATCTCCATTACACAGCCAAAGAGCCACTGCTGTCCGAAAATGTCTCCATGGTCATGTGGCCAGCATGACTAAACACCGAAGGCACACAGAACGCTGTTACCTTCCCACCAAAGTAGTGTCTATTTTTCTACTTGCATTTTTACATGTTTTCGAACTGCTAGGTTAGCAAAAGCTGGGACAAGTAACAGGAGCTCACTCCATCATGCGGTGCTAGGGAGTCGAACCGCCGAACTGCCGACCTTTCTAATCAACAAGCTCAGCATCTTAGCCACTGAGGCACCGCGTCCCTTACCTCAATATATAGGGCTGGTTATAACCTGGTTATAACCTCCCTGCCCCCAGGGGTAACTTTGAGTGTAAGGCCAAGAAGCATTTGAATTTATCCTTGGGTCTGCCCCAACTTGAAAGAATCACAGTGAGCATGATTTTCAGATTTAAATGCTTATGTCCTACAGCATACCAAGGTGGATGTACCTCTGACCAGGTTATAACCTCAACATATAGGGCTGATTATAACCTGGTCAGAGATACATCCACCTTGGTATGCTGTAGGACATAAGCATTTAAATCTGGAAATTATCCTCACTGTGATTCTTTTAAGTTGGGGCAGACCCAAGGATAAATTCAAATGCTTCTTGGCCTTACACTCAAAGTTACCTCTGGGGGCAGGAAGGCTATTTTTTATATATCTAACCATAGTTAGCAAAGAATAAGCAGAATTGAAAAGTGGCTTCAATATGTAGTCTTCCGGCCTTTGTCCTGCTCAATGTACAAGAAGTGGACCTGAAAGATGTAAGGCTCTTGAGATAGATCCATATCAGTGGATAAGCCTTTGTTGTGGCCATTGAGAAAAGGAACATGGGAACATAGAAGTTTTTCATACTATACATGCCCAGAACTACTGAAAAAAACCCAACGTGCATTTTATAGCCAATAGTGCAATGAGATCTTGAAATAAGTTGTGGTTATGAGTCATGAAATGCTACACATTAAACATGGGCAGAATTTTCTAAAATGATTGTGCTCTAGGTATTTCAGTATGGGTGATTTCATTATGAGGCAATATCTTACTGAGGATTTAGTTTTAAAAAGAATTTAGCAATATCTCCAATTTCTTCAAAAAATGATTATTCATGCCATTTTTCAGTTTCTGAATTTATTCAAATATTAATTTAATTCATAGAGGACTAAAACTTTAAAACTGCAAAAAAAAATCTGATGCAAAAATTAGAATACAGTTATCATGTTAAAAAGCTGGAAAAAACTTAGGAGTGGCATTGAATATCCCTGTTTTAAGTAAACAATTTCCATATATTATAATGATTACCTGTTAATCGGGGTAATCAATAAATCAGAATAGAGCTGGAAGGGACCTTGGAGGTTTTCTCCTCCAACTCCCTGCTCAAGCAGGAGACCCTACACCATTTTAGATAGGTGATTGTCCAGTCTTTTCTTTAAAAAACCAAAACAAAATATTTTAAATGTAGTTTCTGAAAGAATTGTGGTGATCCCCATGAGTCTGGCAAACATAAGGGTGAATAAAGCTGCAGTTAGGAAGGGTGTAGGTGTAGTTGGGTTATCCTCATACAGCTTGTCATATAAGGGAATGAAAAGATAATATTTTCCCTCCCATACCAGTTTCTTCCTCCACCTGCATGCTTATGGCTGAAATATCTAGTTTTGAAGAACAGTATATAAATTTTACAAATTAACTGAACAAGATGAGCAAAACATAATGTCAGCGTTCCAAGCAAACTTCCATACCAATCAGTAACTCCAAGGCAAACATATCTCAAAAGTATCTTTATTAGAATAGCACCTGGCACATGTGTGGAAACCCAAATCTAAAAGTTTTTTTCGGCTTTCCACAATTTCTCAAACTACAAATCCATTCCCCCTTGGTCATCATCATATCACATAGCCCAATCACGACTTGTCCAAAAGTAAGATCCTTATTTCATCCTGCATACTAAATGACCTTGGACTAACAAAAGAATTTTATTTTGTCTACTACTTAATTGAAATTACCCCACTTCCACTCTCCCAGGCTACGTGGCAGTGTGGAATATAGCTTCCAAAGCTGACACATAGTGCCTTTCCAGATAACAGCCTCTGAATATCCCAGTTCTTCACAAAGCAGAACAAAGAAGACATCTGCTGGCCTTCACTAATAAAAATGCTAAGATGATAGAAATGATACAATGATTCAGATACATCCACTTTCTATATTGCCAGAGTTCTTGTTATGGCCCATCAGGTCAATGCCAATTTCTGATGACAACATGAAACTGCCCATACATGTTTGATTGTGGGTTTTGGGGGCCATATTTACAGAAGTGGCTTGAAAGTATCTTCTTCCTAGGGTTGAAAGAGAGGACCCAAACTTTCCCAGCTAACTTCAGGCCTAAAGGAGGACAGAACTCAGGCATCCCTGTCCTTAATCCAACACCTTAATTACTACACCAGCCTATCTGGCTGTACATCAACTACTAGGAGAGTGCAATAGAATTGATGGATGGGTGCTCTAGAGATTCACCAGCAAGCGATAGTAGATGCTGTGGCAGAGGAAATATTTAGATTAAACAGGACAAAAGGAATTACAAGATACCAGAGGAGAAGCATGAAAGGTTCACCAAAAAGTTAATAAGAGCTGAAATTCTAAAAAGAACAAGAGATGATGGATAGATATAGAATATCTTTTAACATGGTGGTTATTTTATTAAGTGTTAGAAAAAAGAAATAGAAAGTAGAAATTGGGAAAATAGTATTATATATACTGAAGTATAATAGAACATATTGTAATTATTATGTATACATAAATGTTAGAAGTTGAAAAATTATGATTATGTACATTTAAATGGTAATATTAATATCTTTATCAGAATTGTATGCAAATTATATTGACCCAGACAATACACTATTCACCAGGTACTTATGGATGTTAAAGAAAAAAAATCATAAATAAAATTATAATAATTTTAAAAAAAGAAATGATGCCTCATCCTAACTCACTGCTGGTCCTGTTGTAATAAAAATCCCTTCTCCCTCCATTCCATTCAGACAGAAAATCAAATAAGCTACATTTTTAGTCTATATGTGCAAATAAACAAACAACCTTGAGAGGTTGCTATAAGAGCAAACTTCTGGGCTACAATAATCTCTTTTTGTCATGTAAGCTATAATTGTGAAACAATGTCATAGAAATAATTTTTCCAACTAGGAACTTTCATCCTCCAAAGTACCTAATTGTAACTAACCATGGTTCTGATGGTAACTAAAATGGAGGGAAGAGATGAGACTACATTCCATACCAGTGTTTCTTAACTTCAGCAACTTTAAGATTTGTGGAGTTCAAGTCTCAGAATTCCCCAGACAGTATGTTAGCTGGGGAATTCTGGGAGTTGAACTCCACATATTTTAACATTGCTGAAATAGGGAAACACTGTTCTAAGCCATGGATACACCAAGGCACCATGGAATTTGTCTTGACCCCAACCATCACCATACAAAGTGCAAAATGAGTTAACACCAGTGGGAAAACAGATTGTCCACAAGTTCTGCAAAGACAGAGCATTCTAAAATGCATTTCAAAGGGAATATCACTAGCATTAAACTTGCATCTGTGCAATAAACTTGTGCATTGCAAACAGCTTGGATTTGGGCTCTCACACATACTGACAACAAACTGCTCAGAATATGCCGCCTTGACTATCTCCCAAGAATTATCTGGCAACTACTTTCAGATGACAGCTAAATAAGAAGAGGATCATTATCAACTTTGGCATCAAGCACAAATACAAAATGTGTGAAATAAATTATTTATGAGTAAGTTCCCGAAACTGTGAAGAAGAAAGGGTGGGTGGGAAAGAATCAGACATTAAACAATTTCCCCCCTGTTTTTTAAAAACGCCCTAAGGGAAGAGGGTTGATCAAGAAATGGAGGTTTGGGGGTAAATCGGGGGCATTTCTTGAGTGGTACTGACAGGTATGCCGAACTGGTCGTGCATCCTTCTTGGGAAGAACAACTCTCTCCTTGAAGATCTGCACAGTCTACATCTAGTTTTAGACAAAAAAAAAATATTAGAAAAGGAAAATGATTATATTTAAATAGTCCAGCAATAGTAAGCTTCCTGACTAGAGACAGCTAGTGAAAGAAATCCTGGCCCCTGATGAAAGGAACTATAATCAGGGGTGGGCTTCAAAAATTTTAGCAAAGAGTTCTCTGATCAGTTGCTGGGTGGGCGTGGACATGGTGGACATGGCCTAGTTAGCCTCCTACACCACGGTGGGCATCTTTGCCCACCCCAGGCTCCTCAGGCTCTTTGGAAGCTGGAAACGGGCCCATTTCCAGCCTTCCGGAACTTCTGGGAGGCCCATTTTTCACCCTCCCCAAGTCTCCATGTGTGCTCTGCACTTACCTGCATCCGAAACAGGCCAGGTGGGTACTACAGGGGGGGTGGGGTGGGATGGGCGGGGCTAGCCAGGACTAGAATTGGGGGGGTTCACCAAACTGCATAGAATCTTAACTAGGGGCTCTCCTGAACCCCTGAGAACCCCCAGCAATCCACCCCTGACTATAATGCATAATTCAATTCCAATTACAATGTTTTCTGAGGGCATTACTTCCTATACACATTTATGCCAGTCAATGTTCTCTTTTGAACTGCTTTTTTTGGTGTGTGTTGCATCTTCTAAATTCTTTGCTGAGTAGTGCATTTCCACTTCTTGCAGCAAAGCATCTGGCCATCTTAATGGGTGCTTTTGAAAGGGTAACAAAAATGGCTGCTTGCTACCTCCCACCTATGATATATATACTTTAACCTCATTTAAATGGACTCCTATAAATAGTACTATATTTTCCTATCAACAAGGACTGAACTGCATCGCAGTAAGTTCTTGTGAATTAAGGATTTAGTTACAGTGTTATCTGGCTTCCAATGCAAACCACGCTTTACATATTTACTTACTTGGGAATTGCCAAGTGACAATTTCTGAGCAATGGGATGATAAAGTTTATACATGTGAAGTTCAGAATCTTGGAGAGCTTGGTATTCCCCGAGACACTCTATGGAAGCAAAAGTTGGGCTGTGAAAAAGCAAGATAGAAAGAATATTGATGCCTTTGAACTTCGGTATTGAGCTGTGGTGGCACAGTGGTTAGAGTGCAGTACCACTACTTCTGCTGACTGCCAGATGCCTGAAATTTGGCAGTTCAAATCTCACCAGGCTCAAGGATAACTCAGCCTTCCATCCTGCCGAGGTGGGTAAAATGAGGACCCAGATTGTTGTGGGGCAATATGCTGACTCTGTAAACTGCTTAGAGAGGGCTGCAAAGCACTGTGAAGTGGTATATAAGTCTAAGTGTTATTGCTATTACAGAATACTCTTGAGAATAAATATCTGTGGAGGTTCTTAGCCATCCAAGTCATAGTTGTTTCAAGAGTGTTTTTTTTTAAAGGCAACTCAACTGTGTTTTTTTTCCCTGAGGAAGAAGAAGACTACGTTTTGCTTCTCATCCTAGACACTTCATTTGTTGTGACTAGATGGTGGTGGGAGATAGAATCCTTCTATCCTTTCATCTCCCCACCATCCAGTAAAATAAATGCTTCCAGTAAATTTGATCTCATCCCACAGTAGTCAACAACTGAATTTTAAATGAAGTGCCATTAGGCAGAAATGTGATGTTGGAAGGTAATGAATACCAAAAATATACCCTGCAAAAATTATTTGGGTAACAAATTTCTGGAAGGTAAATTCTCCTATTCAATTAGGTTCCAAAAAAATTGTTTTGGAAATTCCCTATATTTTGCTTCCTCCAATAAGAACCCTCCTTATTCTACAAGAGCCTGAGTATCCAAAAATGTGATAAAGAATTCCTGAGGGAATAGTAGTCTTCCATTACGTAACTTGCCATCACTGTGAAATCTTCCTTCTCATCAACCCTGCTAAATCTAGGGAAGAAATGGGATGATCCATTTAAATGGCGTTAAGAGTTATAAATCTAATCTTACAAAGCTTCTCCTCCGGAAATAGTGAATTGTAACTAGGGCATACAAAACCTTTGCTAGACCAATACTCGAATACAGCTCATCTGTCTGGAATCCGCACTTTATAGCAGACATTAATACAATTGAGGGAGTCCAGAAGTATTTCACAAGAAGAGTACTACACTCCTCTGCTCGCAACAGAATACCCTATATCTCCAAGCTCGAAATTTTGGGCTTGGACAACCTTGAACTCTGCCGCCTACACTTGGACTTAAGCGCAGTACACAAAATTATCTGCTACCATGTCCTACCAGTCAACGACTACTTCAGCTTCAACCACAACAATATAAGAGCACACAACAGATATAAACTCAATGTTAACTGCTCCAAACTTGATTGCAGAAAGTACAACTTCAGCAACAGAGTGGTCAATGCCTGGAATGCACTACCTCACTCTGTTGTTGTATCCTCTAACCCCCACTCCTTTAACCTTAAACTATCCACTATTGACCTCACCCCATTCCTAAGAGGTCTGCAAGGGGTGTGCATAAGTGCACAATCGTGCCTACCATCCCTGTCCTATTGTCTCCATTTCCTGTATTCTTACTCATGTTTATACTTATACCTATTATCTTATAAGTGACTGACAAATCAAATAAATAAAATAAATCCCTCATAACATCCTTTTTGGGGGGGAAATATAGGTTGATTTTCTTTCTGGTGAGATGTTTGGTGGCATCCTCTACCTACCATGGCCATTTTATGAATACACCAATGTTGAAATGTTGAATAGCAGCTATTGGTGAGAAGGCTCACCACATTCTCTCAAAAGTCTAATTACGATCCATTTCTTCCTCTCCAAATGGTTGCTATGATATGAACTAAAAGACTGTGGGATCTTCCACCTTTCGATGTAGACAGAATGGAATATTGCCTATATTCTAAAACTTTAATGCACTGTCGTAGGTAAAAAGGAACCTGTACACTAAAATGTGGCCTAGGAACAGATCTTAGACTAGTTCTTAGGATAGTTTCTATTATTCTCTATCTGTCTATCATCCATCTATCATTTAAATATCTTTCTTTCTATCTATCTATCTATCAAATATCTATCGATCTATCTACCTATCATCTATCTAAATATCTATCTATCTACTATACTGACTCTAGATGGTATTGTATTTGATTCTAGGTGGTTCACAATGTGTAATAAAAAATAAATAACTCTAGAAATATTTATTAAACTATTAAAATCACAACAACGATCTAACATCAACAGATGGCACCATGGCCATCAGCCATTGAAAATCCTGCAAAATAACATCCCCTTTATATCTCCAATCTCAGTTATCTGATGAGACCTATCAAACAAGTGGGAAAAAAAACTGCCTTTCAAATATACCTGGAATCAGCCACCTGGATTTTGACAGAATCACATTTGAAGAAAGAGGGGGAAATGACCTCATTATCAAATGTCAGAAACAAAGTTTCTGAGCTCAGCTACAGCTCCTTTTCTGGAGGAACGTGCATTCATGAATGGATTTCTTTTCCTTTGTTTTCCATTGGAGAACATCAAACCACACCCTGCCTCCAAGCCTGCACATTGCAAACTACAGCAATGTGGATGATCTGAAACATCAGCAGGGCAGGTTCGTTTTTTCCCGAGGGCACTCTTTGAACCCCGCAAGCCTTTGCAAGGCTCCATGTTTCTCCAGAATCTTTTCTTCTTAAAGCCCTTTCAAACCTCCCTTGTGTGACCCTCACCATCCTGGCTGTCCTCCTTTGGACACACTTCAAACACAGGAAGAAATAAGTTTTTAATGTAAAGTTTAATTCAGGCAACCTGTATGACCCCATAATCTCTCACCACTGGCTATACTGGTTAGGATTAATGAGTGTTGAATTCCAAAAGATCTGGAGGGCTTTAGCTTGTTTACCTTTGATCTAATTTGACCCTCATTACTTTATTTTATTAAAGATACTGGGACACAGAATACTGGATTTAGATTCCAGGAAGACAGCTGCTGATGAAATTTTAAAGGGAAAAAAATCCTAAACTAAAAACTGTTTAGTGAACTGATCAATTAACCAGACAAAAGATGGATTCTCTTTTATTGAATATATTCAAGAGAGACTAGGTAAATAAGTTGAATAGAACAGAGTTGGAAGGGACCTTGGAGGTCTTCTAGTACAACCCCCTGCTCAGGCAGGAAACCCTATACTATTTCAGACAAATGGTTGAGCAATCTCTTCTTAAAAACTTCCAGTGTTGGAGCATTCACAACTTCTGGAGGCAAGCTGTTCCATTGGTTAATTGTTCTTTTTAGTTCTAGGCTGCTTCGCTCCTTGATTAATTTCCATCCATTGCTTCTTGTCCTGCCCTCAGGTGTTTTGGAGAATAGCTTGACTCCCTCTTCATTGGGGCAACCCAGGGGTGGGATTCTACCAGTTCACACCTATTCTCTAGAACCGATTGTTAACATTCTAAGCAGTTCAGAGAATTGGTTGTTAGAAGAAATTTTTGGCCTAATCCTGTGAGGAAGGCAGGAAGGAAACATTCTGGTGTTGCTTACAGAAACTGATTCTCCGTTAACCCTTATTACATTCTTGACAGGACTAGACTTCTTGTCTCAGGAACGTCTCTGGAGTTTTTCTCCCCTCCTTTGCTGGTACTTTGCTTGTGTGGAGTGACCATTCAAAGTTACAATGGCACTGAAAAAAGTGACTTATGACCCTTTTTCACACTTATGACTATTGCAGCATCCCCACAGTCATGAGAGGCCAGGCGAGGAGATGTGTGCCTTGATGTGAGTGATATTGAGTTGGCCATGCCCAGCCAGTAACATGACCACCAAGCCATGTCCACCCAGTCACATGACCACCAAGCCACGCCCACCACCTAAGCCACGCCCACAGAACCTGTTGTTAAAAAATTTGAATGCCGCCCCTGGGGCAACCCCTGAGATATTAGGACACTGCTATCATGTCTCTCCTAGTCTTTCTTTTCATTAAATCAGACATACCCAATTCAGCAACCGTTCTTTATATGTTTTAGCGTCCAGTCCCCTAACTATCTTTGTTGCTCTTCTCTGCACTCTTTCTAGAGTCTATACACATCATACTCCTAATACCACAGGCAGGATGTGTGTAGTTCTAATACTTAAATGTCCCCTTCTAATCCTAGTGTACTAGGATTCAATTCTAATTCATGTAAGTCTGGTGGAGAAGGACAAAACATGTCAAAATGTGTGGATTTTTATTTCACTATTCAAATAAAGTTTTGAAAATCTTATTAATAGCCTCTGAGGCTGCTTTTTTTGGTTTTGGTCTCAAAAGATCCTTCCAGGCTCAGTTGCACACTTAAGGAAGCGTGAAAGCCCCCAAGTTAGGTTCCTAAATGACTTTTTTATTGAAAGGTGTCCAGGATATGAAAAATTTCAACCACATCCTGCACATTTTTCACAGGATGGGGGCACTCCTTAAGCCTGTGAACCTTCTAATTGTAGCATACCGGCCTTGCAAAGCGAACTTCAAACACCCTTGAGGAAAATCAGATTAGAGGGAAAATTATCCTCCTGTTTATGACTTTAATATTTGTCTCTGCTCTAATTCTGATGGAATGAGATTTGAAAGGAAATAGAGCAAAATGTGATGCCTCACTCTGGTTCTGTTGGTTTGAGGCTGGGTGAATCACAGCGAAAGTCAAATCCTGATGGTGCCAAGATGTTCAGGTGCCATTCTCCCTGGGCAAGCCCCAGTTGGTGGCAATCAAGTAAGATCTGCTGTTCTTGTGAGAAATACATCATCTGAGGAATCATCTGGGAGAAACAACTCATTTTTTCCTGTAAAATATGAATGTTTTAAACCTGTC
Organism: Pseudonaja textilis; assembly: GCF_049901715.1. Taxonomy (NCBI): domain Eukaryota; kingdom Metazoa; phylum Chordata; class Lepidosauria; order Squamata; family Elapidae; genus Pseudonaja; species Pseudonaja textilis. The sequence continues at coordinate 16,538,920 of NC_141992.1, read as the reverse complement.
TGTCAGCCTTCCACAACCTGGTGCCATCCAGAGAGATTAAGATTTCTGTTCCAAGAAAACTGACTGGGAAGTCTAGAAAATGAGAGCTGGGTGACTGAAGTGGTCAAAGCTCAGTCACCACTGATATTTTATGCCTTATTCTATTTTTATTTTATTATTTTATTGTACCTTATGCCACCAGACTTGAAATTCTAGACCTAGAAAACCTAGAACTATGCAATCTTCAGTCCGATCTAAGTATAGTATATAAAATCATACATTGCAATGAATACCTGTCAATGAATACTTCAGCTTCAATCGTAAAAATACAAGAGCAGACAATAGATACAAACTCAAGGTTAATCGCGCCAAACTTGATTGCAGGAAATACGACTTCAGCAACAGAGTGGTCAATGTCTGGAATACTCTACCTGACTCTGTGGTTTCTTCCCCAAACCCCAAAAACTTTAACCTTAGACTGTCTACTATTGATCTCACCCCTTTCCTAAGAGGTCTGTAGGGGGCGCGCATAAGCGCACCAAAGTGCCTACGGTCCCTGCCCTATTTCTTTTATTTTTCTTATATGTACTCATTTATTGTATTCATAACTATGCTTATCCTTATACCTATTATCTTGTAAGCGATTGATAAATCAAATAAATAAATAATAAATAAATAAAATATCCATGGAACCATGGAATTGTGTATCAATACAATTTCAAATGAATATCAGTGACCAAGTTCCTTCCGTGTTTCTGAGGGATCTGATCCATGGTGGGATTCAAAAATTTTAACTACCGGTTCTATGGGTGTGGCTTGGTGGGTATGGCAGGGGAAGGATACTGTAAAATCTCCAGTCAGAGGTGGTATTGCTGGTTCTCTGAACTACTCAGAATTTCCACTTCCGGTTCTCAAGAACTGGTCAGAACTTGCTGAATACCATCTCTGGATCTGATGTCTGTCTCATCAGCTCCCCACTACAGAACTGAAAGAGGGGGTTAAGATTTAACTAACTCCTACCTTTGGAGGGAAAACAAAACAGCAGTGCTTTTCTTCTCTGAATTTCTACCATTCTGCTTTTTACAAGCAGCATAAGTTTATAATGGTGAGATGTCTAGGTCTCTGGACAAAGAGGGACATATTTCCTATCCTGGGCAAGGAGACTGCAATCTTGCTTCATTGATTGGCTCTTAAAAGTGCTGACTTTTTTGACTCTGCATCATTCCTTCTGAACCTTCCCATGGTCAGTTGGCGGGCAAAGGCTAGGAAAAACCATAGTCCAGAATTTTATTTACAATTCTGTTTGAAAAAGGTAGGTGTGTTCCAGAATATAGTAGGTCCAGAGCTTTTCTGTAACCATATATCCATTAGCAGGAGTACCCAGAAGCAGAAAGTAATTTATTGTATTTAAATATTACCCTCCTCAAGAAACTATTGCTACATTCCACATATCTGGACAATGTTACTTCTGTCTCCAAGCTTCTCTGTTTGGGGAAATTGATTGAAAAGATGGTCAGCCAACAACTCCAAAGGATCATGGAAGAAATAGATTATCTGGACCCTTCTTATTGGATTTCAGACTGGGACACATCACTGAGACAGTCATGGCCACCCTTGCAGGTGACCTAAGGTAGGCTCAGGATGGAGTGGTAAAACAGATAATCAGAGTTGGAAGGGACCTTGTAGGTCATCTAGTCCAACCCCCCACCCAAGCGGGAGACCCTACACCATTTCTGACAAATGGCAGTCCAATCTCTCCTTGAAAGTCTCAAGTGATGGTGCTCCCACAACTTCCGAGGGCAAGCTGTTCCATTGATTGATTGTTCTCACTGTCAGAAAGTTTCTCCTTATTTCCAGGTTAAATCTCTCCTTGTTCAGTTTCCATCCATTATTCCTTGTCTGGCCTACAGGCACTTTAGAAAATAGCTTGACCCCTTCCTTCCTGTGGCAGCTCCTTAAATATTGGAAGACTGCTATCATGTCTCCCCTGATCCTTCTCTTTACTAGACTAGCCAAGTCCAGTTCCTGCAACCGTTCATTGTATGTTTTAGCCTCCAGTCCCCTAATCATCCTGGCTGCTCTTCTCTGTACTTTTTCTAGAGTCTCAACATCTTTTTTATAATGTGGTGACCAAAACTGGATGCAGTACTCTAGGTGTGGTCTTACTAAGGCTTTATAGAGTAGCATTAGTACTTCCCTTGATCTTGATTGTATCCCTCTGTTAATACAACTTAGGATTTCATTAGCTTTTTTGGCTGCTGCTGCACACTGCTGACTCATATTTAGCTGGTTGTCCACTAAGACTCCAAAATCCCTCTCACAGTTACTGCTATTTAGCCTGGTTTCACCCAGTCTATATGTGTACTTTTGGTTTTTCTTGCCCAAGTGTAGGACTTTATTTTTCTCTACATTGAATTTCATTTTGTTAGATATGGTCTCTGCCTCCCAAGTCCCAGCTGATCGGCTGGTTCTTCTTTTGTTGGCCTGCACAGGAGAACAGAACTGGAAAGCAGGTTAGTGGAGTGGGGAGGGAATGGGATTGTGCAGTAACCTTCCCCCAGGAGTGGGGAAGGAATGGAAATTTTGCAGTATCCTTCCCCTGCCACACCCACCAAGCCAAGCCAAGCGACGATCACCAAGCCATGTCCACAGAACCAGTAGTAAAAAAAATTCAATCCCACCACTGCTTTGCACCTAGCCATCTAAGTGAATGACAATCAAAAATGCTGTTATGGTTCTATCCCAGTATCTGGAAACTGAAGGGGTCATGATGGGGAGGAAGAGGCCTTGCCTTACCTGGTCCAAGTGAGTGTGTGTTTTGGACCCATGGATGCTGGAACTGGAAAAATTTCATCCTTCAGTTTGAGTGAGTCTTGCTAGCAATCCTACATGGGGTTGCCCTTGAAGATCATCCAGAACCTGAAATTGGTCCAGAACGTTTTAACACAGGTGGTATGGGCATTTCTCATGATGACGCTTCTACTCTGAGAATTGCAATCATTTTCAACAGGCTTCTGTGTGTATTCAAGATGTTAGTTATCCTTCCCTCAAAACAATGCTATAGAGCACTGCACACCAGAACAACGAGAGACAAGAACAGTTTTTCCCTGAAAGCCATCACTCTCAACACTGTTCAACTATTTACAAAGTCTGCACTACTATTACTGTTAATCTTCTCATCACTCTTTATCACCTATCTCCTCCCACTTGTGATTGCAGGACTGTAACTTTGTTGCTTGTATCCTTACGATTTATATTGACTGTTTCCTAGTATGATTTGATTGCTTATTGTACCCTATGACTATCATTAAGTGTTTTATGTTATGATTCTCAACTCTTGATGAATGTATCTTTTCTTTTATGTACACTGAGAGTATTTACACCAAGACAAATTCCTTGTGTGTCCAATCACACTTGGACAATAAGTATTCTATTCTATTCTAGTTATCCTTATGAAGTGTCCCCAAGCCTATATAAAGACAGCTCTTACTTTAGAGTCAGAATGAGTAGAGTCCCTACTCTTAAGAGTTATAGTAGATTCAGTTGTTGACTTATATGTTGTTGTTACTTATATTGTTCATTTGATTTTTTTTTAATTTTGTGAATCACCCAGCATCACATTATTAGAGTTGGTTGCCCATACAGATTCTTTAAATAAACCAATTAAACTCAGAAACAGTCTTTTTCAGATGCATTTTTCAGAAACTGTTTTTATATACAGTTTTGGTTGGAGAAAGATGGATACAAGAATAGATAGGTAAAGTTAAAACATAACCTGAAATTAATCTTGAGCTGAACATGACTCATGGAGATTTCATGAGCATGTCCATGCAGTTTCCTGGACAAATATGGAAGTGGTTTGTCACTGCCTCCTTTGGGGATTTTCTTTTTTTCACTTCATAGTCTAGCCTGTAGCTTTGATTTCCTGAAATTTTCCGTCCAACCCAATCCAAACCCCATTTAATTTTCAAGCCTAAACAAAGTACAAAAGTCCAGATGCTGCCATCTACTGACATGCAAAACCAAAGAGTGTGACTAATTTATGGTGCTTATTGTGAAAATATAAAGTTATAGATAGCATTCTAAACATGGTTAAAATAAGGAAGTCCATCCCTGATACTATTTGGTTCAAAGGACAAAAAGAGAAAACTGTGTTTTTTCTCTTGGCAAATCATTGGCTGGCCACTGATAGAGTAAACAAAAGTTGTAACAAAGAGACCTAACTTCTATAATCAGTACTGAGGAATTCCGGAAGAGGCAATTCAACAGTATTTGTTGTCCACCCTGTATAGTGTGCATGGATCCAAGAGAAGCATCAATGTATCATGTCGAAGATACTCATCAAACCTATCTACTGGAATAGAACTATCATTTCTAAACTAATTTCAATCAAATGAATAGCTAGACTCAATATAGCACATCCAAGTTTCCATTCCAGTACTTCCCTGGATGTCTACAAAGCCCAACCTTATAATTTCATAAAGTGAGGACAAGAGTAATGCCAAGTTGGACCACTGCATCTTGCCCTGTCATCTAGATCATGCTGGCTAAGGAATTGTGGGAGTTGAAGTCCACAAGTCTTACATTTGCCCAAGTTGGAGAACCCTGATCTAGGTAGCTTTCTATATTCAAAAGCAATGGAAGAAATGTTCTATCATTGATGCAGGAAAAATATTCAACTCTCTATCTACTTTATGATCTTGTCCTTCCATTCTGACAGCAAAATAATTTGCTTAAACCTGGCAGTAATTAATTTAATTCTTAAATGAACCAATATTAGAAATGAATAACCAAATAACAGAGTCAGAAGGGACCTTCTAGTCCAATCCCCTGCTCAAGCATACCACTATACCATTTCAGACAAATCTGTCCAGATTGGATTTCAGTCCAATCCATCATTTAAAGTCATCAGTGTTGGGGCAGTTACAGCTTTTGGAGGCAACTTGTTCCACTGATTAATTGTTCGGAAGCAAGTGGTATGTTTGCAAATCTGTACCATATTTGTCTCTTCTTTCTGTGCCATTCCTCTATTGTCTTCTTCTTATTAACATACATTAATCTATTATGCTGCTGTAAAAAGTATCTTATAGCCTGTATCCCTATATAGAGCTGTGACATATAACAAGTAATCTATGATGGGGAGAAAAACCACCATGTGTATCATTTTGGAATGATCCCACCAAGAGTTATTTTAAAATTTCTTTTGGGAACTGATTGGAAGACAAGGGAAGTGACAGTGACAGTAAGACATACCTTCCAGTTTGTAGGGTAAGTCTGACAGCAACATTAAGCACAGTAGACAGGTTTAAGGCAAAGGAAGCTAAAAATCACCTGATTTGAAGGGAATCACTTACGACTCCCTCCTTGAGGGAGATGGGTGGTGTAGAAACACAAGATACCAATAAAATAAATAAATAAGCGATGCTTCATGAGATACTGCCATTGCAATGTTGCTATCCCTGTAAAAGTTCCAGAAAAGGCATCAATTTTAAACGCAGAGTTTTTCCCTGTGTCGATGCACTCAAAAATGCTGACCTTCCTGCATTGGGCAGAATGCCTTTGTTATAGATGTAATTTGTTATCTTCGAACTGGACCTTTAAAAAAAAAAGAAGAGTGTGACTGCCAACAGTGCACAGATATTTTTTTTAATGCTTTGCTAGAGCTTTTCTCAGACTTCTCTGATCAAGCTGACAGTTTAGCCCTAAGGAAAGTTATAAATTCTGCACTGAATTGTGGGACAATCTTTCACTGTGGCATTTCTGCCCTCCGGACACTCTTTGGTTATCCATAAATGTGGCAGATGATGGGATTTTATGGCTAGAAACATTCTTTGCAGACACAAGTACAATAACCAGGGCTGAAAATGTAATTAAAATGACTGGATGAACTCTCTTCAAGGAATCTTTTTAGTCATTAGTGGATTGTAACATCACCAATGCTTTAATTCAAATGGTGTACAAACAAACTCACATACAAACACACTAAATAAACAAGCAAGCAAATGTGCAAATAAATCAAACTGAAGTAGCCCAAAATTTAGACCTAGCCATGAAATTATACAAAGTAAATTGTGATGTTGGAAAGAGGAGGTATCTAAACACTGTGGATCATACCTTAAAATACAAATGAATATGATACTTCTTTTCTCCCTCTGCTTATGTAATGATGTGTCTTAAGGGCTTCTTCTCATTTTTTTTTAAGTTTTGAGAGATTTTGTTGAAATATCAACCAAAACAAAGTGTAAGATGTGATTATTAAGGAATCTCTCTATATATTTTGATTTAAATTTCAAGCAACCATTAACTTGCAATTTCTGCACTGAATCTTTTGATCACTGACTTCTGCTTAATTATGTTTGCACCACTCTTTTGGAAATGTTCTCCGTTGTTCATTGAAATTATAATTTGAAATTCTTTTGCAAATTCATATTTTTCTTAGTGGAATTATGAGAAAAGGGAAACTGGACTCAGGACCTCTAAGTCATACCATCAAGCTCTAAGCCAGGGTGTCCAATCTTGGCAAATTTAAGACTTGTAGACTTCAACTCCCAGAAGTCTCCATCCAGCATGACTGGCTAGTGAATTCTGGGAGTTGAAGTCCATAGGTAATAGAGTTGCCAAGGTTGGACACCCCTGCATCTAAGCCATTAATCTTCTAGTTCTTGACTGGGTGGTATTGCCTGAAGCAGAAGAGAATGGTACAAAATATATCAGCCCTCAAAAGATAGTTGTTATGATTTGGGCTTGGCAATTTTGGTTCATTGTAATGAGGTTGGTCTGACACTCCCAGTACATTTTAATTTCATTGCTTATACATCCAACAAGATAGTCAGGAAACTCCCCCTTCTCCTGTTGCCTACTGCAGCCTGAAGGTTTTGGGAATCCCCATTACAATCCTAGAATGGAGGTAACACCTTCTTTCACACACACACACACACACACCCTCCAATGGGGAAGCAGAACTGTTTTTCATGTATCCTCTTCTGATTTACACAGCTGTTAAAACTAATAACATCTGTTACATCAGTTGAGATTTCAGGTTTGTCATGCTGATTACAGGCAAGATGTAACAGATAACAGATAATCAGAGTTGGAAGGAACATTGTAGGTCATTTAGTTCAACCCCTTGCCCAAGCAGGAGATCCTACACCATTTCTGACAGATGGGAGTCCAATCTCTTCTTGAAAGTCTCCAGTGATGGCTCTCACACAACTTCCGAGGGCAAAGCTGTTCCATTGGTTGAGTGTTCTCACTGTCAGAAAGTTTCTCCTTATTTCCAAGTTAAATCTCTCCTTGTTCACTGTCACTATCACTGGTTTATCCTTCAGTGGCATCCCTTTTGTAAATAATTTTAGTTGATATTAGAGAGCTCAATTTCATATTGTTCTGTTTAGTGGATGGTCCCCTTTGTAAATATTTTTAGTTAATATTAGAGAGCTCAATTTCATATTGTTCCATGTAGTACAGTGCCCTCCCCAAACCTTTTGGGCACCAGGGACTGGTTCCATGGAGAAAGCTCTTTCCACGAACCAGAGCATGTGTGATTTTTGTGTGCTGCCCACATCCCGTGGCTGGTGCTTTGCTAGTTTGTACGACCCGTTTCTGGCATGCCGCAGACTGGTGCCAATCCCTGGACTGGAGGTTGGGGAACCCTGATCTAATGGAAGGACTTGCTTATAAATAATTTTAGTTAATATTTTGAGAGCTCAATTTCATATTGTTCAGTCTAGTAGAAGGTGAGAGGTGGGGGAGAAAAGGAGAAGAATAATTAGAAGAATACACTGTGAACCTTGGCATACTAAAACTAGAGTAATTTATTTATTTATTTATTTGATTTTTCAGTCGCTTACAACATAATAGGTATATTATATATATTAAACATGAGTAAGAATACAGGAAATAGGTATGAATAAATGGGGACAATAGGACAGGGATGGTAGGCACCATTGTGCACGTATGCACGCCCCTTACAGACTTGTTAGGAATGGGATGAGGTCCATAGTGGATAGTTTGAGGTTAAAAGAGTGGGGGTTAGAGGATGTAACAACAGAGTCAGGTAGTGCATTCCAGGCATTGACCATTCTGTTGCTGAAGTCATACTTTCTGCAATCAAGTTTGGAGTGGTTTACATTGAGTTTGTATCTGTTGTGTGCTCTTGTATTGTTGCAGTTGAAGCTGAAGTAGTCATTGACAGGTAATACATTGTAGCAGATAATTCTGTGTGCTACACTTAAGTCTAATCATAGGCAGCGTAGTTCAAGGTTCCAAGCCCAAAATTTCAAGCCTGGTGATATAGGGTATTCTGTTGTGAGCAGAGGCGTGTAGTATTCTTCTCGTGAAATACTTCTGGACTCATTCAATTGTGTTACTGTCCGATATACAGTGCAGATTCCAGACTGATGAGGTGTATTCAAGTATTGGTCTAGCAAAAGTTTTGTATGTTCTAGTTAACAATTCAAGATTTCTGGAGGAGAAACTTCGTAAGATACTCTTACGAAAGGCATTTTGGCAATGCTGTTACAGTGAGCTCTGATCCTTAAGTCATTTGATATGAATCCTCCAAGGTCCTTGACAGAGTGAGGATCATCAACGAGGTCATATCCACCTAGTTTGTATTTTGTGTACTGATTTTTTTTTTTTTACCAATGTGTAGGACAGAGCATTTGTTGGCCGAGATTTGGAGTTGCCAATTGTTTGACCATTCAGACACATAATCTAGGTCACTTTGAAGGACAGTAGCACTGTTGGTGATGATGAATAGTTTATGTCATCCGCGAAGAGGACGCAGTTGCTTATAAGGTGATCGCAAGAGTCATTTATATAGATAAATTTATATATATCTTTAAGAAAAGAGGGGGGGGGGAGAATACATGCTCACTCTTCATTGGCTTCATTGGCTTTTGGTATATAGTATTTAATATCCACTTCAGGGAATACTTGATGAGCAGGCTAGGCAAGATGAGGCTGTTTCAGTTGTTTGTGGACTTCAAATCCCATCAGCTCCTACAACAATTCTCATTATTGGAGGTGATGTGATTTACATACCAGCTGAATCTGAAGGATTACAGGTCACCCTGTTTTACTGTATATGATTATAATCTTAACATGACACCCATCCACTGTGTGTGTGCATATATACATCACAATTCTCTATTACATATGAAGGAAAAAATATACAAAACAAGCAAAAGCTAATTTAGAAAATAAGAAGTGAAGAAAAAAGAAGTAAATTTTAAAAAAATAGAATTATGCCTTCTACCTTTCTTTATGTTCACCAATTATCATCTTAATCTTTTCACCTCCATCCCCATCCCTCTTTAATCGCTCAAATCATCATTTTATTTTATTTTTTCAACAAGAAAAAAAAATATTCTTAAAAAAAAACTTTATTTTTTTCTCTGACCGGAATATTAGCCTTGTCATTTCTGCAAGTCCATATGTCACAATTCTCATCAACTTTAATTATAATGACTCTGTATTGTATGGGGCATGTAATACAACTCTGCTTCAGATTAGTGATGGTCGATACAGGAGTAATTACAGGGAGTACAATATTATTTTCCCCTTGGGTTATTTAGAAAACAAAGATACTATACAATGTGTCCATTAGCAATTGGTGTGTTACTTCTATGTGTTGATACCAATTGCTTCCCACACTCTCTACCTACAGAGAGCATTTGAACTCATTGCCCTGGGAGGAAGAATAGTAGAGTTTGCTACTTGGGACTTTTTCAAGCATCTTGTTTCCATCATAAGTGGTTATTATGAGAACCACAAAACATGAGAAACATGCTTGTTATCTTATTTTCCTTCCCTTCTCTATCCTTCTGTCCTTTTACATATTAAACCAGACTGCAGAGGTGGCCTCTAAGCTATGTTAACAATTTTCCTGGCTTAGGAGCAGAATATTACTATTAGAAATAATAAAATAAAACACGGGTAATTGGAACACACCTGAATTATTGCTATGCCAGTACTTCATGCTGAATTATTGCTATGCCAGTACTTCATGCTGAATTATTGCTATGCCAGTACTTCCTTTCCATTCTATTTGTAGGGTACCTGTCATCTGCAAGGACAGAAGAAAGGCAAATGACAAAACTGTATTGTTCTGATATAAAACCTGCCTCTTTTACATATGTATAGTTGCTGTTGACCAAAACCATCATTATGTTATGTGTGTTATCAAACAAGGAATGCAAGTATTACAGAATAACGGTTAAAAGGGACCTTGGAGGCCTTCTAGTCCAACCCCCTGCTCAGGCAGGAAACCTGTACCATTTCAGACAAAGGATTATCCAACATCTTCTTAAAAACCTCCAGTGTTGGAGCAGCCACAACTTCTGGAGGCAAGTTGTTCTGCTTGATTAATTGTATTAACTGTCAGGAAATTTCTTCGTAGTTCTAGGTTGATTCTCTCCTTGATTAGTTTCCATCCATTGCTTCTTGTCCTGCCTTCAGGTGCTTTGCAAATATGTAAAAGATGGATCTTGTACTATAACACCTTGATGCACTCTGTAACATTCTGATCTTGCTAAGATGGCCTATGGGAGAAAGAATAATTTGTATTTATAGAGTCATGTTTTTCCTCTTTCTAACTGCATCTGGATTGGAACAAAAATCTTCCCATAGTGCAACTGGGTAGAATGGATTAAGGCAGCAAATGGGAAAATATGATCTGTTCCCTGTTTTCGCACCACACATAGAGCTGATGTGCATCAAAATTTTCTTGAGTAGATGGTGAAGTTCTGTTAGCTTCAAACTTGTTTTTGATATGAATTAGATCCATAATTAGAGGGACTGCGAGAGGAACTACAACCACAGTTGTTTACTCACAAGTTTGGAGTACAAGTTCTTCTCCCACAGCATT